>NC_055964.1:11651381-11856381 GCF_018492685.1 Alosa sapidissima
AATACAGTACATTTATTACCGGTATTGATGGGAATAAACCATGAATCAAAGGTAAAAGAAAGGCCAGAACCTTGGACCTAGTGGGTCTAAACACCCTTCCATTCTACAGATACTGTAGGGCCAAGTGGAGAAAGGACATGATGACGTGGGCTGAATTGGGGAGGGAACCATCACAACATTTAAAGAAGCCCTATGCAACAATTTTAGCAAAAATGACCTTAATTATGCAGGTTGAGAGTCGTTCTGATGGTTCTACAACACTTTTTGGGTCGTTTGGTGTCTGCTTCGTCTCCCCCTAGTGCTTCTCCGCGAAAAAAACGAATATGCAACTTTCTGGTCCCGGACCGAAGAAATCCGGATGTGACTCTGTGGAAGGCCTCGAAAATGTAGTCAGATTGTAGTTTCTAAGAAGACTGCAAAACGGACTCCGACTTGACTTTGTTGCTGTTGAAATTGTAAGTAGCCTACCCTTGGGTGAACTTGATAGTCTCTTGAACAATGTGTTTGCTCGACCGTTTTATTGTGAGCCCTGTATGTGTTTAGCTTGATTTCTTGATGACTAGCTTGCTAGCTAGTGGGGGTTTAGCATAGCAGTCACTTGCTACCAAAGCTGCAGGGGGAGCTATGTCGTGAAAAATGCGAGCCCAAATCAGGCGAAAACCCAGAAACAGCGAAGGAATAACCAGACTTGCATAGGGCTTCTTTAAAATCTGTAAAATATTCCAAAACTCTCCTGACAGTGTGATGTCAGGGGGAAAACTTCTTTGGTTTTCTTTGGTTCAAACGACCGGGTCATGTTGCAGTCAGGAGTGGGTCTTAGAAGAGAAAGCTGTCTGCATAGCCTTGTTAGCTTGTCTGCACCCTCTAACCAAATGCAACACATGAGGATATGACCGAGGGTCGAAAGACAAAGGACAACAGTCTGTCCGATCACACTCCAGCTCTTGTCCTCAGTTTAAACAGCGGTCTGATGCACATTACATGAAGTGTGTTATTCACAGGGGGGCACACAGAGTTGTGGATGTGAGCGAGTCACGTGCGAAGTTCCTGACAGACAGCCCTCTCTCACATGAGCAGTCTTGTGCTACACTCACACGACCTGTCAATCCACAGGCTCATGACAAACGATGGAGTGAGGGAACCACCAACACAAGATGTGTTTCTTCACCTATGTCACCTCTCTCTTACACCTCTTACTCTCTTGCTTTCATCCCTTTCTATCTCTCTCTCTCACACACACACACTTCCCTCCTCTCTTTCTCCTCATCTATGTATCTATTTCTCTATCTATATACCTCTTTCTATTTCATCTCTCTCACTCTCTTTCTCTCCTTCTGCATCTCCACTGTAGTTAAGTTTAGTTAGTTTAGTTTATTGGTTTATTTAAGACAGGGACCATGTACAAGGTTAATTAATTACGTGGAGTAAAAAGATGGCTTGTACCAATTATAGCTAAAAGCTAATTTCCATCTGCAGTCCCTGGGCAGGTAAGAAGAATAAAATAGGATAACATTAAATAGGAACACACACACACACACACACTCAATTAAAAATAAAAAAGAATGGAAATCTGTAACACTTTTTAGATTACTGGGGAGAGTGTTACACATGCAGTGCTCTGATTTGAGAGGCTACAATCTGCCCTAGTAATGGATCTGCTGGCTCTGCCTATTTGTTCAGAGCAGGGACACATTTTTTCAGAGGTGGTGGAGCAGCATTGTGAATTATTTTATGTATTAGGCGCATGTCAGAATATAGTATGAGGTTTTCAAGGCTAAGCATGTTATACTTGCCCAGTATGGCACAGTGGTGGTACTGAATTGATCTTTTGTGTAGTATTTTCAGAGCTTGTTTGTAAAGTAATGGATTTCAAGGCAGTCCTGTTAGCCTAGGACCAGCTTGACATACAGTAATGTAAGTGAGACATTAGCAGCATCAACAGTAAATGAATTACGAACGTGTCCGAAATTAGCTATGCTATACCGGTACTTCACTGTATTCCCCATCTTTTTAATGTGTTTTTAAAAGTGAGTGTAGAGTCTAAAGTCACTCCCAGGTATTTAAACTCATCAACATTTTTTAACTTTTTCCCATCTGCGTACTGTATATGTTTGGAATAGTACTTTGTTTAAATCTATTTCGAAAGAACATGGTGACAGTTTTATCAGTATTTAATGTGAGACAAAGATTGTTCAGCCACTTTGTGACTTTAGTAAGTGTTTGTGTCAATTTGAGGGCAACTTGTCCTGGCTCTTTGCCATGTGTAAACAGGACTGTGTTATCAGCATACATCAATATCTCCACACCGTCACATACCGATGGGAGATCGTTGATGTATGTGCTGAACAAAAGCGGACCCAAGATGGAACCTTGCGGTACCCCCATGGAACATGCTCTTAAGGATGATGCTTTATCCTTTATCCTAACACATTGGGCACGACAAATATGACTCGATCCAGTCTAGTACACTCGGGGACAACTGAAAGCTAGCTAACTTGGAGAGGAGTACTGTAGGCTCTGCTCTCTGTCTTGGACAGCTTCATCCATAGCCATCTCCTCTGCCAACGCTATCAGGCTTCCCATTCATCATCATTACAAAAAAAAGAAAAAGAAACAGGTTGCCTTAAATGGTCTCCATTCTCAGCCCACACTGTAAGTGTCATAGCCAATTACACGCTCACACTCAGTGCTCCACTCAGACTCCTGAGGAGCTGTGCTGGCGCTCTGTTGCTATGTTTGCTACACAGCCAAGCTGACACGGCTCAACATGCAATTGGAATCCTGGAAATATTCCCACAATGCTGCTCTCACTGACTGTAAGGACCTGCACCAGCACTGGAGCAGAAAACTATAAGGAAGCAAAGTCTGAAGGAGAAAAAAAAAACATTATTATGTGTGGCAATGCAACACAGAAAAAAAAGTTAAAGAAAAAATAATGAATAAAGAATAAAATAATGCTTATATAATAGAGGAGGACAGAAGATGGTGCAAATGTAGAAGTATTAGACTTCAATGAACCCAATAACCCCAGTCAGGTGTTTTCAGACACAACCTGCATTGCTCATACTATGGCATGTCTAATAAGGCATTCTGGAAAGTTGTGGAAAACAAAGAGATATCTTTTGGTCTGTGAAATCCAAAATAATGGCTCATGCTGGTCAGTGACCACACATACACGCTACAACAATGTCATCCTTAAGATGTCAACACACATAACTTTTCCTTCCTCAAAACAAGAACGCAAACAACTCCATCCAACTTTGGGTGTTTTGGCCCAAGAAAAGCTAAAAACAGTCTGTCAGCACGGATAGCCCTACGCTGCGGTCGTCATCTCACACAAGCACCGTTACCATGACGAAGAACCGTTGTGGAGAGGGGTATGAGTCCTGTAAGGATGCCGGGAGAAGGCCGCTGTGGCCGGGCCATCTCACACTAATGAAGCCACTCTCAAAAGGCCACTCTCTCAGTGGGCATGGTAACAAATCCTCTGCTGGCAAACGGTAAAGATACTAATCATTACCACAGAGACAGAGGGAGAGAGAGAGAGATCAGAGGGGAGAGAGAGAGAGAGAGGGAGAGAGAGAGGAGGAGGAAAGAGAGAGAGAACAGGAGAGTGGGGAAACAAAAAGAAGAGAGAAGGATAGAGAGCAAGGAGAGAGGGAAGAGAGTAACAGTAGAAGAAAGAAAGAGAGGAACTCCACGCTGCCAGCAGCAGCTTTTGTCCCATACTTCCTGTGCTATTCCACGGCGGGGGTTACTTTCTTTGAGCCTTCCTGAGAGAGAAACAGAAGGGTGTGGGTGTGTGTGTGTGGGGGGGGGGTCCTACATCAGAGCACACTCTGTTCACCAGCGGGAATCCCCACTCCCCCACCCGGCTCCAGTTTGGGCCTTGGAGCCTCTCTGACTGCCACATCTCCTACCTCCAGTTACCGCAGCAACAGCCCCTGCGGGTGGACATTGAGGGTGGCAAATGCGCCTGCCTGTGCTCCCCAGCATTCTAATGCCACACAGGGATAAGGGGCCCACCTCATCTCAGGGCCACTGGCTCGTAATCACCATTACACCCCCCCCCCTTCTGAGCGCTGGTGCGAGGCCGCTAGTTCTGCCTTTCTTGTGTGGCGCATGCATAGCATGGATGGGGAATTGTGTGTCTCCATAATTCAATTTGACGAGGTTTGTTCTGTCTATTGAAGGCTGCTTTACTTCATTTGGTAGCGCTAGTTGTAGCCATGCACTGCACATGCACTTCCATTATTTCAAATGCAGGGTATGGTAATCTATGGCGAGCAATCGGGGGCGAAGGAGAAGGCTTAAAGTAACGCAATGTGTAATCTCAGATGAATTATCAAAAGGTAAAACATTACTGTGGCTGATAAATAAAAACAAATTCTAAAATTAAAAAAAAAAAAGATTGTCATTTAAGGTTTCAAATATTTAATATGCTAATCGATATCCTCTTGGGAGGAACGCATTTTACTGAAGCCTTTCAGAGCTTTGACAGTGAACTCCCTTTGCCAGTAAACTGAAGCCTTTCCCAGCATTGCCAGTGAACTCCCTTTGCCAGTGAACTGAAGCTTTTCCCAGCGTTGCCAGTGAACTGCCAGTGAACAGCCAGTGATAACAAAGTAACTCATCTGTTGACAGTGGCTGAGTAGTTCACACTAGCATAGTGAATGTGAGGAAACAACACAGTAGTCAGTGAAACATAAGCTTCCCAGTCTGGAACTATCTAAGAAGAACCACATGGCTTATACTGTATACCACTGTGTCAGAACTAATCCTGTGTGTAAACACAGAGTGTGTGCATGTATGTGTGTGTGTGGGTGTCTGTGTGTGTGTGTGTGTGTCTGTTTCTGATTGTCTGTGTGTCTGTGTGTCTGTGTGTCTGTGTGTCTGTGTGTCTGTGTGTCTGTGTGTCTGTGTGTCTGTGCTTGCACACAAGTGAGTGGCTTAGTAATTGACTGAGTAAGTGAGTGAGCTGTGTTCCTGCATGTGTTTGAGTGTGTGTGTGTGTGTGTGTGTATACGCTTACATGAGCATGCTTGAATGTGCTTTGTATTAAGCCTGCGCCCTCCCTAGAACAATGGGAGGTCTCCACCAAGATTGAGCTTTTTCAACCTGCAACTCTCCGTCCCGTAACTCACAGGAAGTGCGAGGCCTGTATGGGTTCAACCTGAGGTGAGGGCAAAGCAAAATGGCCTCTGAAGCTTCCAGACACAAACGGGGAAAAAAAACACTCCGTCAATGCCCTCACTTAATACTCCAAACATAGAGGGTAAACTGGGTGAAGCCTCTCACCACACCAAAGCCTGAGCCATGGGGGGTGTGACCGAATTACTCAGAATGACTTGGGAGATGCTGTTAGGGCTGTTCCAATGTTCTGTGCACACAACGACTTCTGAAGCAACCTCTGATCTTCTAAACAGGGGGGACAGACAATGTAACCTGGCGGTATCTCTGTCACACGAACCTTTGGGCTGTGTCATCACTCTCCTACTTCCTTTCCAAGTAGACCGTGAGAAGATTAGAGACGTAAACAGAGTGTCACATGGTTCCTATGGCCTATATCTCACCGACATACACAAACTCAACAATACTGTAGATAACAGAGTTCCAAACTATGGAATTTATTCTGGAATCCATACCTCTTGACTAATCACTGGCTTCAAAAGATGAACATAAGAGCAATTTACACACATACAAACACACTAGAAAAACACACTTCACAACACAGATCAACAAACAAACCAACAAGATAAACAAAGGTAAAGATGAGTGCCTTACCTTCGACTTCCTCATCATCGCAGACGTGCTTGATGAAGGACGCCCCGCGGTCCAGCACGGCCTCGTCCTCCATCCTGTAGTAGTAGAAGAGAAAGAAAGACTGCTGACACTTCTCTTCCAGCGACAGCGTGGAGCCGTAGCGTCGAGGCTCCGGCACCGACAGCATGTGGGTGCTGGCCGTGGGGGCGGCCATTCTGTTTCACCCCAGGTCTCGTCAGGTTGGGGGGACAATATGTTCCCCCCACCCCCAAAAAAACAAACAAACACACAACCCCCCTCAACCCCAACGAAGGCGCTGAGGGGAAGTTTCAGGTGGAGGTGTGGTGGAGGTAGCCCTAGCTCTGAGGGAGCCGGTGCCCTTGAGGGGACTGTGTGGCGGGCTGGCGGCGGACGAGCGACAGAGGGAGAGGTAATCCGCCCATGGGTGACAGGAGAGGCCGTGCCGCCTCGGTTCAGGTCTAATCGAGTCTGATGGCAAGGAGGCTGAGCGGAGACGGCCGGTGTGGCTACTACGCGCAAATCCCCTTGGCCAGGGCCAGGGACGCGCACGGGGTTTGCGCAACGGGGCATGCGCAGGCAACTGGTGGTTTGTGTATGCATGCACACCCAAGCACACGCACACATAGGCAAACACACACACAGTCCCCCCAGCCCCCCCGCACACACACACACACACACACACACACAAATACACATACACATGCATACTAACACACACATTCACATAAGCACACACACACACACACACACACAAATATATGAGCAGCCCTTACCATCTGGTCGTTAATACTGGAAAACGCCCCAACCCCACCTCACGCCACCCTCCCCATAAACACACACCCCACTCCCCTCAATTCAGCAACAGGCTGAGCATCACGTGGTCATGTGGTTATCTCCTAATCATCTGCCCTTTAAGGATTAGCTCTGCTTTACTTACATGTGTGGCACACACTCAGACACACACACTCAAACATTCACTCACACTCAGAGTAAATAACTCATTTCCGTTGCAGAGGCCCCTTTGACAACACTGACTACAGGTAGTAAACATCATTGCTCTACACATGTAACCTACTTGCAGAAATTTACATAAATACATACATAGATCAATAAAGTATCTATCTATCTAAATGGCAATTAAAGATGGCCCTAATTAGTTTAATATATATTCACACATCTCTCTGTACATAGATTAAGTGATGGCATACATTCACGCAAAGGTATATAATCATGAAGTCTTGGACATTGGTTGGTGGGGGTGGAGGGGGGTGGGGTGGAACTCTCCCTTGGTCACGCTGCAATTAACTGTCTCAAAAGTCAGTAATTTACCTGCCCATCTATCCCCTCCCCTCAGTCACGCGCAATTAACTCTTCAGCGACTTCACATGGCCCTACAGTATACATTTCTGCCCTATGGCATCAGTTAAAACCATCCTTCCCATGCACTATTTGGGGTGTAACAGCCTCATGTGCGTCATCGCCTGTGTTTGATCACTCCAGAGAGGCACTCAGAACCTGTACATAACAGACTTGAGTGTGAGTGTGTGTGTGTGTGAGTGTGTGTGTGTGTGTGTGTGTGGTGTGGTGTGGTGTGGTGTGTGTGTGTGTGTGTGTGTGTGTGTGTGTGTGCATGCGTGGGAGGGTGGATGTGGGTAGGAATTAGACAGTGACCATTTGCCCTTTAGAAATAGGGACCAAAGGTCATTACTTCCTTAGGAGGTGTGACCAACACCATACAGTGAGGAGGAACAAATACAAAGTGTTCCCTGTGAGCTGTAAAGATTCACCTAGACACCCTACTGTTACAACATGTACAGATGATGATAGCCAAAAGAAGGTTAAAAATTCAAATGAATAAGAAGTAGAGTTTTTTCTGCCTGTCTTGTCCATAACTGAGGGGGAACTCGTGCCGGAAAGCAATTTCCCTTTCCATCTCCCCTCCGACGTGAATTGCAACTGCTTGTTTACAGCCTGTGTAAATACAAACTCCACTGTAAACAAAAACAGGATGGATGAAGCATGTTCCCCTGATAAAGCCGCTTGCCCCCCAGAGAGAGTGCTATCAGGGGTAAATCTGCCCTCTGTGGTGTGCCACTGGCAGAGATAAGAGCTCTGTCCCGCTCCAATCCCCCTGTGCTGGACCAAGCTCCTGCTGACATTGTGCGAACAGAGAATCTCATCCTCTGGTGACGTCCCCGCTAGCAGAACTATGCTGTCGACATGCAGCACACTCGTGTAACAGGTTCTGACAGCTTTTTAAATGAATGCATTTTTTGAAATGCAATTCATACCTGAGTTGGTCACGCATGTCTGGGGCAGATATGCAGCTGAATCGTGCAGCTGGATAGTACACTGTACTGTATGTTAGATCTCAGGGTTGATTAGAGCGCTCCAGACAGCATGGATCTCCAATATACACATGTACTCAAACAACACCATTCACTAAACAAATCCATCAGTACTGTACACACTAGTCTGGTTTCATCCCATTTTACATGTAGTATACCTGTGTGTGTGAGTGTGAGCATGGTTGATGGTATCATAGATCCAAACACAACCAAACAACCCCCCCAAATACCCAGTCTGAAAAGGACCTCGTTTTCCCCTTCGACTGCCTCTGACCAGCTCCATTGCCACCTATGGAGCAATCTCTGAAATAGCAGGGCTTTAACCGCCCTGCAGCGAGGCTCTGCAGAAACATTGTTTACATTAGCTGGACAGCAAGCAAAGGCTTGAGCAAATGTGTCTGCTTTGCATTCCACACTTACTTAGACAACTCATCCCATCAAGCAACTTAGCTAAGCCCACAACCCTTACAATATCAAGTACAAATTATCAATGATGTTTTGCCAATTAGGTTACCTTAATCTAATTATCTAATATGAACACTTAGTACATGTCTGCATTATTAACTCTGCATGTAGTGACTCACCGTCTGCTCACAAAATAATAGCCTACGAAGGTGAGTCAAATGCATGCATGGAGACTCAAGCTAAAACCACCTTTACGCAGACCACATTACATTTGGGGCTGACCACATTAAAAATGGATGAGTACACTGGTTGATATGGTCCAATTTAGGTCATTTGCAAACACCCCAATCTAATGGTCTGGCTGAGAGAAAAATCAGGGCACTATCTGAGTGGCCCTATTATACATGCATGTCTATCAATTATATATGGTCTTTATAAAGTGCTTTTGACATAGCCTAGTAGGCTAAATGCACAGGGCTACTAATGTGTTGGTTGTATTCAAATTAAACACAGAGCAAGATTCCTTCACTGGAAGCACATAGGCTACTTGTCTTTCTCGTTTTATAATGTCCTTTTGGAAGTAAATTCAACACCAAAGTATTTGCAAAGTATAACACCAAACTATTTGCAAAGTATTTTGTATTTAAATATTTTAAATGATCAGACTGACTTTTACAGGGATTTACATGCGTGCACTGAGACTCCGTTATTCCACGTGATTATCACTACTTGTGTAGCCTACCTCATGCCTCAGCATACAGTAGCCTACACAAACAAAACAAAAGTGAGTAGCCTACATACAGAAAGTAGGTAGCATACACGATGTCTACTACACCTACATAGCTACGCACATTAAGGGGTCCATCTGTCAAAATTCCACAGATTTGCCTGGACATAAGGCTTGTTAAGCTGTTCTTTACCATGGGGTGTCAAAACAGCGTTCGTGTCAATCGGGACGCCCCAACTCCGAGATCGAGATTACAATAACATGATAGTAAGTGTGAAAAGAACTGTCATTCACCTAGTAGCCTGCCTATGTATGTAGCCGACCAACAGAGTGATACTTACTTTGGTTTGGTTTGTTTGGTTCCGCTCATGATAAAAGTTGTATTCCCGGTGGCTTCCTTGAATACTCCTCACGCTGACACCGGTGTCGCCTCAACACAACGTGTTCCGCCGTTTGCTGTGTGGATGTTGGAGCGCTTTATTAGTTCGTGGGATTCATGTTGAAAGCCACTTTAGTCGCTATTATGTCTTCCATTAGGCAACTTGCAAAAAACGACATTAATTCATCTCAAAACAATTAGGCACAGTGCAAGACTCCAAATCTGTATTATTTATCTCTGCAAAAGACGAGCACAATGATTCATGAAGTTGTTGCTTTTTTAGTAAGACGCAAGTTTGTACCTTTTGATTTCTGATGATTTCATTCGAGTCTGCATGTGAATTTTGCTCCGAGTTGAAGTGTTACAGTATGAGTCTCTTACATATTTAAAGCACCATCCCTCTGTCAACGTCACGCCACAAGTGGGAGGTCGGAAAGTTTACCACTTATATTTCCCAATCATTTGCCTGTTTACAGCGGTTTCTATTGGTGTGCTGCAATACAGTTATGCAGCTGTAATACCGTTTTTTTATTGTGCAAATATACAGGCCTACACGTGTCATCTTTTGCACCATCTAGGCTAATATATTTATACATTTTTTTGTTCAAGATTTGTTTATTGTCGACTGAGTTTCTAATATTGTCATATAAAAGCAAGTCATTGTAAGCTACACTTTAGGCTACACTAAATATGATTTTGACTTTATTCGGATGATAGCGACATCTTCTGGAATAGGCCTACATGTACATATGTCACATTTAGTGCAGGCGAAGCAAGAGGTTGTGATAGTTTTCATCGTTTTATAATGTAGCCTAAATTGCATGTATTACAGTAGGCTATGGTCAGAGATCTGTTCATTAGCCTGGATTATGGATGATCAGCTGTTAAAGGTTACATAAAGATGCCCTAAACAGAATATTGTTAACATTGTTAAGAGTTGTATTGTTAACAAAGTAGCTTAAGAAAGCAATTAGTTACAATAGGATACTCTTACAAAATAATACAAAATATAAAAAAGTATATAAACCATAGAACTATAGAATACACAAAACTATGCTGTTAACTGTTTAGAGACATGTCATTTTACAGGGCTAATTTCAGGTAGTCCCACCATGTCTTTAGCAATACCCATACTTACCTTAAGGCAGGTGATTGGCCTTGGTTGACTCTTTATGGTATCACTCAAATCAATAGGCTAGGGTAGAATCAGTGGCTCAAGGAGTAACAATTTTTACGTTCTGTGTAGGGCCTACTTTTTATGGATGTCAAAGTCAAAGTCAGCTTTATTGTCAATTTCTTCACATGTTCCAGACATACAAAGAGATCGAAATTACGTTTCTCACTATCCCACGGTGAAGACAAGACATATTTTACCAATTTAAGTCCACAGACAAACATAACATTCAAGTAAACAAAAAAGTAAGTAAATAAGTAAATAAGAGGGCACATATAATAATGAAAAAATAAGAGCAGCAAAATTTGGTTAAAATTGTGCATAGACAGTCAATAAAATACTAGTGCAAAGTCAGGCCAATAAAAGGCTTGGGTAGTTCTGTTTGACCTAAGTAAGAAAGAAAGTGGCATAGTGGTGCAAGTTATGTAAGAGCAGCAGAAGTGTTGTGTTTTCAGGACAACAACAACAAGTTGTAAAGTGTACAAGTGTGCAAGTGTGCAAGTGGAGTAGTGCAGGCGGCCATTGTGGGTCCAATGTCCAGGATGTTATGTAGCTGAGGGTGGAGGGGGGAGAGGAGGGAGAGAGTTCAGCATCCTTACAGCTTGGTGTATGAAGCTGTTGGTGAGTCTGGTAGTGCGGGAGCGCAGGCTTCTGTACCTCTTCCCAGAGGGCAGTAGAGGTACAGAAGCCTGCGCTCCCGCACTTCATTTGTGGTTTTTCACAAATGAAATTATTCAAAGGGTATAATAAATAATTAGATCAACGTCTAATAAAATTATCTAACTATCTATAACTTTATAATTATCTATAAACTGAACTAAATTGTATTTATTGTCACTAATCTGTCACTAAAATGCTCGTTGTGTATAGCAAATGCTGTTAAACAATAATGAGCTCAGCAGAGTTCAACATGAGTAGTTCATGGGTAGGGAATTGTGGAAGCAAATGCTACATTTGTCTCCTTTAAGCTTTATTACCTAGAGCTCAAGAAGTGTGTTTGTGTGTGTGTATGTGTGTGTGTGTGTGTGTGTGTGTGTGAGAGAGAGAGAGAGAGAGAGAGAGAGAGAGAGAGTACAAGGAAAAGCAGAGACAGGCTAAAACAGGGGACCCAAGTCTGGTAAACATTAATAACTCATACGTCTTTAAGTCCAAAATATGTCATGGCTGCCTGAACTGGTCTGTGCGGGCAGTTATTGCGAGATTTGTCCAGCTTTCATCTTTGATCTGGGGCTAATGCAGCACAAGGCGGTACACAGACAGACAGACGCAATGTACCTGAGCACTGGTTACAAAAGAAGACATGCACACATAACAGGTTCCCTTAGGCGTCCTCACATGAATTTGTAGAATCCTTCATTCTCTGCCTCCTACCTGCAACATACATTTTAAGACAGTTTAAGATCACTCTAGATGAAAAGGATGGCTAAATTGAAAACTGGAATGCCACAGAATGGCTAGAATGTCACAAATAAACAACACTGACTCAAAAAGATGAACATAATTGGGGGAATTGGGTAATTTCGTTTGTTGTCATGCTTTGGTCCAATTTGCTCCTCTATGAATTTGAAGGTGAAGTTAACCACACCTTTCCATGGTTGCATATATCACTGCAAATGTTTTGAACCATGGTTTGGACAGGCAGGGAGAGAAAGAAGCGGTGGCAATATATTATTGGTTTACAATTTAGCAGCCTATTGAGGTGGTCCAGGCCCACCCTGGCCTCCTGTGGAACAGAGCCTGTAAGGAGCCTGTAAAAAAAACTGTAAAAAAAAAAAACATTTTAAAAACATTGATCCATTAGGAGTACATTCTAAAGAATATCTGGGTTCATTGAATTCAACATAGAATTTTAGAACCTTCAATTGTTGCGGAACTTCATTTTTCTTCAACTTTTGAATGTTCAAAAACCTACACCTTTAAGGGTTAATAGGTTACCCACTTAATCATTGATCTACCTAACCTACCTGGTCTATAGTTTTACAAACTCTGTAGTGGTGATGTGAAAGGAGTACTGGATAACCATAGAGCTCTAATGAGTAAATGGAGGAACCCTTGGGTGTGTTATTATAATAACATTATTAGGTGTGACGTAGACAGAAGAAACACAGACTCAGCCGCTATGGTTCAATGAGGAGACATAAACACCATGTTGCTGAGGCATCAGTTATTGACCGTCTGTGTCTGGCAGGTGTGCCTTCCAGTATACAATTTTAAAATCGTGACATACTATTTTCAGGGTCACACTTTACTTGAACAGTCCGCCCACAGACTCTCTACAGATGCCCAGATTGTCAACAAACTCTGTGTTAACACTCTGTCAACCACAATTAGATTAAGCTTAAGGTTAGGGGGTTGAATTTAGCTAAGGTGATGTTCAGTAATTGTTCAACAACAGTTTTACATTCTGAACCTGAATCTTAACAGGGTAGAGAAGTCTCTGTGGGCAGACTAAAATGTTACCTTTTCTAGTCACAGGGAATGTAATGAGTGATGAAGCACTACCTCAACATGCCTCTACCTCTGTCTCTACAAGGCTGCTTGGCGTCAGTCACCATTGGGAGGTGTATTTTGACTTCTCAGTTGGATTCTTCAGTTTCAGGGTATTTGACTGGCATTTCAGATGGCGTGTCCTGTTTGTGTTGTTTTTGAAGTTCAAGATGAGCTTTTGAACAAGATGTGTCTAGCGAAGCTCTTTTGATCCTGCAGGTCTTAGAGCTGTTCTTTTTATGCTGGAGCCAGCTCTTGCCATTTGTCGGAGGACTGACTGTATGAGTAGCTTAGGCCCGACTTGTAAGGAAAGCAATGCAGACTGCTCTCCTTTTGCCGATGACTCCTAACTGTAAGAAGGATATGGCATTTCATGCCAAAGCGCTTAGCAGACATGTCTAAAGATGAATAGCTTTGTGTGAAGTGGGAGGCCGCTGCTTCTGAGGGTAAAGAGAAGTTGAAGCGCCTGAATGACTCTGAGTGAGCATTACTGTAATGATTAGCACAAACGACAGCTCAAAGTAAGAGTTGTAAACACTGTGGAAAAGTAGCAACACAAGAGAAGCACAGGAATGATGATGAAATCTATACGCCTTTATATTGATGTCTGTCCCATGTTCATCACTGCATGTGCCTTTAGACTCTGTAATATGTTAATAACGACCTGTGGATGGACCCTTGTGGAGGAAGATTGTGTTTTAGTGTATGTGCAGGTACAGATCCTGGGCCCTATGCATAGGCAGTCCTAATGGGCCCCCATGTTCCCCCCTCATGCATCTATTCCAGACTTTTCAAGGGCCCTCTCCCCCTTGGGGCCCTGGTAATCAGTCCCACTTTTTTTTTTTTTTTAAAGTATATTTTTTGGGGCTTTTATGCCCTTATTTAAGATAGGATAGTGGAGAATGACAGGAAGTGAATGGGAGAGAGAGTCGGGGTGGGATCCGGAAAGGACCACGGGGCGGGACTCGAACCCGGGTCGCCGGCGTACAGTGCAGGTGCCCCAGCCAGTTGCGCCACGGCTGGGGCAATCAGTCCCACTTTTACCCCCAGTTCGACGCCCCGGTGTATGTGCAATGTTAAAAACGGTTATCATGTTTAGTATACAGAATTACATTAATTTCATACATACATTTTTATCCAAAAAATCTAAATATGGTGGATTACAGATTGCATACAGATAATTATATAAAGCTAACTAAAAATAGTGATGAGACATTAGAATTTTTAGCAAAGGAAAATGATTTACCTCACCAGATTATTAAGCCCTCCTCCAACATTCCTCATCCTAGGAACTTTGAGATTTTCAAGCCCGTTGACCAAACCATTAACCAATCCAAACTCTAACCGTAATATTGTGCATTGTGCAAAAAGTGTGTAAAACGTATGCTTTACACCACCCATAACTACAGATATTGATATATATTGATGTACATAGGAGACTGTAAAAGAAAGGGTAATGTTGTGCTGGGTGTTTACTAAAGGCAATCGGGCACACATCTCAGAGGCTCTGTGGAATGCTGGAATCTAAATAATGCATTGCCTTTCAATATACAGTTA
This sequence comes from Alosa sapidissima, assembly GCF_018492685.1. NCBI lineage: Eukaryota > Metazoa > Chordata > Actinopteri > Clupeiformes > Clupeidae > Alosa > Alosa sapidissima. The sequence continues at coordinate 11,666,243 of NC_055964.1, forward strand.
ATGCATAACAAAAACAATTCATACAAGGACAGTATTGCAGTCCAACACAATGATTGAGTGGACAGTTTAATACTGCAGAGTAATAAAACCAGAGATGCTGTACACCTATTTTCTTTGCACTGCTGTTACACAGCACATAGAGGTAAGATAAGAACTGTTATGTACTGCAAGTCACTCCTCACACAGCCTCTAAGTGAATAAGTGCCCTGCACTGACTGCTTTCCCCCATCAGCTAGTGTGTCAGATATACTGTATCTCTATCGATTAGCAGGTGTCTGTTGTAGATGCAGTTGGTTTGAGTTTGCCTTGCCTAATCCCAAATCTCATATACTCTTATGGATGAGTGATCTCTGAGTCCCTAGATGTGCTGCTGCCACTCACACAAAGGTTATATGAGGCTGTTGAGGTGTGTCCTAACATTCCTGCCCCTGGAAAATAATGCTCACCTGCACTTACAATGAGTTTTTTTTTTTTATCAGACCATTGGATCTTGACCTTTGCATTCATATTCTCACATCGATCGAATTTATCTACTAAGGGGACAAAGTTTGCTTTTAATTAGGATAGGACTATTTTCACCATTGAAAGGGAAATGGAGAGATGAGAGACACTTCATAGACGATTCCCCCCTGGGGATGCACACAATGGGCACACAATGACCTCCAGAAACAAGATGTGTGCATGAGGTGGACAACCACAATTCTGTGTTTTTGCCATGTTTTAACATGAGATGAAAGAGTGAGATGGTTGTGGAGGCCCACGGCGGCATGGAATGTGGAGTGACACGTGGCTGAATCTAGAAACGGGGTGTGCTGTGGAAATAGGGTAGGGGTGAAGAAGCTGGAGAAATATTCTCTCTGGGGTCCCACCATTCCTAGCCAGTAGCTTACTGGTTGTTTCCACGTGCACCGAGGACTCTTCCCGAGGACCAGACAGAGGCGGTGATCTCCGTCCCTCCAGATGCTTGTGTCTGATGAGAGATATGTGCAGAGAGAATGTGCCACAGTCTGCACAAGGTCGTGGATATTTTAATAACATTCCAGGAAGAGAACGATATTGAAATAGAGACATCTGGCAGAGTGGACTTGGAGGGGGGTAGATTTGACCTACCCAGCTGCCTCCAAAGCCATCTAAAAACAACAATGCTTCTGGCACATTCCTCAGCCCATTCTCAAAAGAATGAGAAGTAGAATATTCTGTGGCAAATGCTCACAACACGAGGAAGATTCACAGGATGTTTTGCCACCAAAAGCCTGGAGTAGTTTCACATGAGTTGTCACACTGAGATGTGGTTAACAGAGATCCTCACACCTGTTGATGAACATCGCCACCCAGTGGACATTCCTGAAACAGGCGTTTAGAACTAAAGACAGTATAGTGCAACAAACTGAACATGTTGACTTCTTTTTAAACTGAACGGTATTTGTGTGCTATAAATGCATGCCCACAGGGATGGATTACTGCACGGGCCTACCGGGCCCAGGCCCAGGGGCCCAAGGGGTCAGGGGGCCCTGAAGCCCAAGCCTTTGCATGGAATCATTGCCTCAATACAACACATCAGCATGTAGGCTATTGAATTTAGGATTGGCCATCCCCAAAATGCACCAGAATACAGGAAATCACATCAAACCCCAAACCCCCCTTCCACATATGCGACAATTAGTGGGGGGCCCTTAATACATCTGGGCCCAGGGGCCCGAAAGTTCATAATCCGTTCATGCATGCCCATTACCTACATGCATGATTGGCAACTAGGGTATAAGCGGGATTCTAGGTGTCACAATAAGGAATTAATGAGTTAATTAAGTTCAAGGTTACATAACATTAATGCTCAAGTGGGATTGTGGGGCTATACTGTCAGGTTGATCTGCATTAATCCACTACAGTGAACTTTTACCAAATGCACAAAAGACTCCATTACTGGTTTGGGGGCTGGGAAACACTAGGGGACATCCATCTCGCAGAAAAAGCCCGCACTCATGCTGGTAAGAGATTCTCCAGATATCGCCTGCCTTTACAAATATACGGCCTTAAAACCTCTCAGTGACGAGGACACGGGAAGGCTTGTCCATCCCTTCTAACAGAGATTGTTTAAGTGTTTGTTCTTAAAATACGTGTGAAAGTAGTTCAAATAATATGGTAAGCACAATACAACTTCTCCTTTCAACATTTCAAGAAACCAAGCAACCAACAAATCTGAAACCAAGATAACAGCCTCTCCCATTAGATGCACTGCAACCAATGTCTACAAAAGTTAACTCTTTTTGAGTTTTTGCCTTGACTGTAAACTCTTAGTCCTAATCAAAACTACAACAGACAATTATATAGGCCAGCACTCCACTCTTTTTTAATACAATGACTTATAGGGGTTTCTAACCAACTAGCAGTCAAGAATAGCAAACAAAGTCCTTTTAGGCAAGTCCCTCCACTCGGCGGCCATATTGCAATGCTTTTTGGGCACTTATCAGGCATCTATTTAGGCAAAAATGCGTGTGTGCAAGGCTTCACGACACCAACCTTGCTCCAGCGGCCAGATCACAACACATGATTGGCACGATGTGGTGGTGGTAGTGTAGTGGTTAAGGAGCTGGGTTAGCGTGCAGTAACCTGAAAATTGTGGGTTCAATTCCCGGCTTCCACCGTTGTGCCCTTGAGCAACACACTTAACCCCAAGGTGCTCCGGGGACAATGTAATCCCTTGTAATATAGCTGACATGGCTGGGGCGAATGGTTGGGAAGCCAGGGGTGAACGTGATAGGAGGTTAAGGGCTCAGAGGTCACCAGCGCTGTGGTCATCTGCCTGGGCCGCTGGATGCGTTTGGCTTGTGGGTGTCTGAACTAGTAGTTGATCTCAGTGGAGCCTCCAACAGATGGCAGCCTGTGTGAGTGTGTGTATCGCACTGATGCCACTGCAGGGGCTATGCCCTTCCACAGGGCTGGACCAGTCACTGAGGCTCCCATCTGAAGCAGTTGTCTGTGATGTGTGTTTGTGTGTGTGTGTGTGTGTGAGAGAGAGAATGAGTAGCCTACTTCTAGTAAGTAAGTACTTCCCTAAATGTAGGATGAGGTAGGTGTACTGATGACTGCCATACCTCAGGTAAATATAATGGACTAACATCCATAAAAGCTAACATGTAAAAAGGCAAAGATGAATGAACTGCATGAATTCAATTGCACTCTAGCTGAAGTGAATTTTTGAGGATACAATTTCATATAAAAGACAAAATGCAAAATAGTTTTAGTGAAATCTCCAAACAAATAATTTTATTATCTTATAAACAGCATTCAATAAGGTACCACAAAGTCCCGTATCTTAGATTTCCACTGCATACAATTTGTGTACATTGTTTACAACTTTATAAAAATGCATCAAGAGGTTTCCAAAGAATTTTCAGGACACTCTGACAGGTTTTTTAAAGTCCCCCCCCCCCATATTTCTTTTACTCTTATCACTGTATCACATTCATTAAAGCGATAACATTCAATGATTGGCGATTGAAACCAAATGGAAGAAACTAATGAAACCTATAAGCCTCTTAAACATGGTACGGGGGAAAATATCCAAAACACCAAACAGAAGAAGGATTCATAGATATTTTGTTGATGGAAGAGGTAGCTGTACAGGGACACTTCACCTCTTAAAATACTAATTCAAAGTGCAAACGACAACAAAATAAAACATTGACAATACCAAGCAAATATAACAAATTTTTAGACTTTGTTTTAATATCCTCTAAACTTCATCAAATATGCCTTCTTTATGCACATTATATATATATATAAAGTATATACAGAAATGTGATTAAAAATAGTATGTCTTTTTTACTTTTTTCAAACCCAATGAAGTACATCTGTCTGGTGGTTACAAAACCGCTGTGTATACAGATCAAAGTCTCTGATCAATCAGACCATATAAAATTATATTTCTCTGAATTGGACTGTACGTGTGAGCAGAGCAGCCAAAGACTAAAAAATAGCCTCCTCTTGCCATGTCTGTCGACATTAGAGAAATCCAAGTGGCCTATTTTGGAGTTAGCTGCACCACCGTCTAAAATCGAAAGACAATGGGCTATCAAAAATGCCAGCAAAAGAAGTACAAAAAAAAAAAACATATTGCATAGTAAGCTTACGACGTCCTACCCCACCAACCAAAAACTTTATCAAGCGAGTTCGTAACAAACATTTCCCTCACTACATTCATAAGTATATATCCATTAATTTTACTTAAAAAGGTGATGTTAGACAGATGTAGGCAAATACAGGTAGCAGAAATCGAGTACTGCCACCCAGCAGCTGATGATGAGATTAGTAATGATGGTGGTGAAACGGATTGGTTGTCAGCTGTGCTCTTCTTATGTAGTGGCCTTTGACCTTTACTGCAATTCTAATAAGATGCAATAAGGCTTTCAAGACTGTTCTTGTTTCTGACATTTTGTGAACTTTGCATGATGTACTGTATGTACGTATGTACATACTGTATGTATGTATGGATGTATGTATCATGTTTGCAGTTTGTGTGCAGTAGTTATCAACATGTATTAAATGAGACCAGTACTGATAGTACTGGAAAGGAATTCTGGTTGTGTTCACCATCATCTTGTGATGACTTCAAGCAAAACTATTACAATTTTCCAACAGATACTATTAGGCACTTACAACTTTGTTGTATGTTTGAAAGCACATTTTTGAAGGGGAGCACAAAATAGAAGTACCCTTTTCCTATGTCGGGTCCCGTAGAGCAAAGGACAGGAAATTAGACAGACAACACAAACAAGTGAAGCAGACAAGAGTTCCGTGTTAAAATGGTTTGCCCTCCCTCTGTCATTCTGGGAGACATCTTACTACATGATGGTGATGGGAAGGTCATATGGATGGTGTGAAACCATGTTGGACAGTTTGTCATCAAAGGGTAGAAATAATGAGCGATGACAAAAGGATGAGAGCATGTGGACAGCGTGTCGACGCGTAGCAGTGTGAAGTCATTTTATCGGTCCTTGGATGTGAGCTTTTCGATCAGTTCTTGAAGGGGAGCCAGTTCCTTTCTGTCAATCAGGTTGAACTCCTGGAAGACAAAAACAGATACATACATTACCACAGTAAATATATATATAAAAAAATGAATGTTACGAAAAACGTAGGGTTATGGTTATGCATAGGGTTATGCAAAATTATGTTAAAAGTGCAGTCAGTGATTGTTCGGGATTTCAAACCCATAACATTTTTTGTCAAAAAAATGTTTTTGTCTTTTATATGAAATTGTCGCCACACCCTGTGTGGAGTTTCTCTGGGAATACTGAAGGGAGGGGTGAGCTCTGGTGTGTTTCGTTTGGTCCTTAGTTAAAATATAATGTACTTTGTTTTGGACAAAAGTGTCTGCTAATAATTTTAAATATAAACATAAACATAAACAAACATTCTGACTTCCTGTACAATTGCTGACTGCACCTTTAATGTTAAAGGTGCGTGTGTGTGTCAAAGTAGACAACACATGGCGGTGTGGCCTCACCTGGACGAAGAAAATAAAGTGCTTGAACGAAGTGTTGAGGTGGGCCTCCTCCTGGAGCTGGATGACCGAGTCAAAGTGCTGGTGGTAGATGTGGGCGTAGACCCGGAACAGGCGCTTCAGGATGGTCTTGGCCACCGACATGAAGTTCTTGGGGAAGGGCACTCCTGCAGAGAGCACAGGGCAATGCACAGATGGGCCAACATACACATAAGAGCACTGGGGTGGGAGGGTGGCACCATTACCATTGCCAGTACCATTTATTATGACCGCCGCGCAGCAAAGCAGCGGCTATATAGGTTTAGTCAGAATTTTTTTTTTTTTTTTTTTCTTTTTCGCATGTCCAAATTTCGGTCAAGGATTCCCGGGACACTGAAAGACCGGGGTAGACGAAACTTGGTGGGCATGTAACCCCATATGGATAGCATTAAACCATCATTTTTCATTTTGATCTGTAGCCCCCCCCGCTGGACTGCACCCCCCGAAAGGAGGGTAGGGCAGACACAGTTTTCTGTGAATATCTCGAGAACCGTAAGGTTTAGGAGGACCATTTTTTGTATATTGATCTTAAGGGGCCATGTCAACCCATTCCATAACCACTCATTTCATGTATAGAGCCACCTAGTTAAACACAAAAAAGTAAAAATGAGGTGTTGTAACCTAACATAGTCAAAACTGCATGAAATTGGAAGTGTAGGATCATTATGACACCCTCTGAATGCAACGCCAACTGCCCTGTAGGTGGCCGGAGACAGTTTTCTGTGAATATCTCGAGAACCGTAGGGCCTAGGAGGTCCACCTTTTTTTTGTATGTTGGTCTTAAGGGGGCATGTCAACCCATCCCATTACCACTTATTTCATGTATAGTGCCACCTAGTTAAAAATTAAAAAGCAAAAAATTAGGTGTTTTCATCACAATATCTCTGGCTGACATGGTCAAAACTGCACGAAATTGAAAGTGTAGGATCATTATGACACCCTCCAAATGCATGCCAAGTTTTGTGAACTTTCGTTCATAGGGGGGCCTTACAATAAAATAATTTATTTGTACATTTAGTGACCGTACACCAACAAGGATTCCCGGGACACTGAAAGACCGGGGTACACGAAACTCGGTGGGCATGTAACCCCACATGGATAGCATGGAACCATCGTTTTGATCTGTAGCCCCCGCCACTGTACTGGACCCCCCGAAAGGAGGGTAGGGCAGACACAGTTTTCTGTGAATATCTTGAGAACCGTAGGGCCTAGGATGACCATTTTTTTCCGTATGTTTGCCTCCAGGGGTCATGTTAACCCATTCCATGTGCACACATGTGCATAAACAGATACACACACACACATACATTCACAGTAATCATACGTATGACACATACTCACACAGTAGACATATGTACGCATGCATGCACATGCACAAACACACATACGCAGGCAAACACACAAGCACGCACGCACACACACACACACACACACACACACACACAAATATAAACGTGTACACGCACACATGCACACAATTCAAGAATTTCTCAGAATTATGAACAGGCAAGATGGGGGTGGCAGGGCTCTACAGTGCGCCCATTTCACTCGCACATGCGAGTAAAAATGATGGCGTGCGAGTGCAAAAAAATATTTAGGCGCACTGGTGCGTTTGCCTACTGCCTCCATCAATGCAGATATTTCAAATAAAAAATAAAAGGATAAAAAAATATACATATTTGATAGCCTATGTTGGGTTTTGTGGAAGAGAAAATGGACTGTTTTAGTAGTAGTATTAGGCAGTATGCAGTCAGATAGGTCACCATGGGCATATTAGCTACAGATGGATTCACAAATAAATAAATTAGCCTACATTTGGCAGGATACTTGATATACAGGCTAAATGCAAATATGGCAATGTATTATATTATTTTACATTAACAAAATGTAGGAAAATAGAACAGACTGAAAATAAAGTAGGCACTGATCTTTAAAATCCTGTTTCCTATAGCCTAAATGTTGTCAGTCATTCTTAATATTCGCAATTGGTGCACTGGCATGTTTAACTGTTAGCTGGAGTGTAATGTTAGATTATGTGTAAGTTAAGTACAGAACTGACTGTGCTCCTACATTTTTTAACTTGGGCGCACAAGTGCTCCTGGAAAAAAATGTTAGTGTAGAGCCCTGTGTGGGGTTGTATAAAATGAATTTTACATGTGAAATCTATGAACTAATCATGTTTTGGTACTTGTTGTCTAGCAGATACCAGTGAGAATTGAGTGTGGATAATGCAATTTAGTGAGACAGTTAGAATCATATAGGCCTTTCAGCGCGATTTATTTTTGTGGAAAAAATGTGCTGGACTGGGCGGTGGTCATATTTTGTACCGCTCTGCGGTACATCTAGTTAGCTACGCAAATAAGTAAATAAGTAAATGTTTATTTTAATAGCACTTTTTCCATGCACAAAGTGTTGTACACACAGAAAGAGTGGGAAGCCTCTCCTATATTACACTAAACTAGTCTAGACTACACTACTTGTAACAGTAAAGTGATCTATGACGGACTGCCACTGTACACACCAAAGAGGATTACAGCACAGACATGACTGCAACATGTCTGTGGAAAAGTAAGTAACCTTTATTACAACTAATTAAAACTCCAAAGGGGCTGTATGTGATCTGTTTGTCTGGTAACTTCTTCTAGGAGCCAAGAGCTGAACACAGGGGAAGCAAGAGAGCATTATCTACACATGCCTTAAGGACACAAGACACATGTAGCATGAGAAGATATGCATACCTATCTTGGAGGGGAACAGAGTCTCATCGTCGAGCTGGTCCTGGACCCAGGTCATCAGGTAGTCAATGTACTTGGGTGCGGAACACTTGATAGGCTTCTTAATGTTGGTTCCATCGGCCCAATGGTACTCATACCTGATGGACAATGACAGAAGAAATATCTTAAAGATGTCCATAGACCCTTTCAATCTGTTGCCAGAGGGTTTCCGATTGAAGTTAATTGAAATTGAAATGTTCAAAACCAACGCAGATAATGTGAAATAAAATTTTGTTTGTTTGTCCCCCAGTTACCAGAAATGGCTTAGGAACGCACATGTTTTTTTTATGCAGTTGAGAGGGTCTATACATGGCTGAGACACGTCCGTGCCTGAGTTTATTCCAAGAGCTGCCGCTGGCTGCATTTCTACTTTGATGTCCATGTCCGGCAGAGGCTATTAGTGAGACAGGTAGCGAGACAGACAGTAGAGGTTGAGGTGGGGAATGAAGACATTGGGGGTCCAGTAGAGACTTACTTGGGGCCTGCAGACATGAGAGGACAGCTGTCCTCAGTGCAAAAGTCAGTGATGGTCCCATACAGCATGTTGATCTGATTGAAGAAGTCCACAGCTAAACAGGCAGAAAAAAAAACACAGAGAGAGAGAGGAGAAAGAGATCAAGGTCAATGAGACAAAACTCTTGGGCTTGGTGTGTGAAATTACCTGGTCTACAGATTAGAATAGAAACATATAACAAAACCAAGGCTCTTCAATGTGTAATCTAAAATTCTAAATATTAAAGGAACCATTTGTAAGAAATGTATTTGAATTGATCATAAAATGGTCCTGATATGTCACTAGACATTAAGAAATCATGTTCATTTCAAATACTTATATCACCGACAACAGTAGTCCGGCCAGGATATTGTCATTTAAAAAGTGAAGTTGCAGCCCTCAACTGATGTTGATGTTGTGTTTTGTCATGTCATGTTGTGTATTGGCCTAATGCGCCACCCTCTCCCTATCTACTAATCACGAAGTCAGTAGTGTTTCAGCATCCAGGTTGGCAACCTCGAGTCAGGGGGGAGGGGGAGGGGATACACCGCTCTACAGTAATTTGAAAGTTATTGCAGTACCAGTTTTGGCCACAATCTTACATATGGTTCCTTTAATATCAATATACCTGACTAACTAGCTTACGGTATGTCTCATCGTTTGACTGACTACACTGCACCTGACCTTGTGCTTCATGCCTGGAATACCTCTCCATCACAGACCTGAGGGGCTAAATACTGTTGGAAAACTGGAACAAGCTAGTGATGGTGAGCCCCACGGTTCAGTCTGCTTGTCATTTGTAATGGACAGAAATACCTCCTCATCTCCTGTGAGCTCAGCAGGAGAAGCATTTCCTCTGGAATGTCACAATATGCTTGTCTGAATGCTAGCAGATACACATGTGGCACTTGTACAACCATGAAAAGTTTGGAGAGGCAAAAATATGGCACAATTTCAGTAAAGGGTCATTTCTCACCAGATGCAACAATAAAACTTCTAAAAATGATCTAATGTCAAAAACGTGTTTCTCACATATGAATGTATACACGTATTAAAAATCTGCACCCATTAAAATTTGTTATAGTGTATTTGTAATGCTTGTTTACATTTTCTTTGTTTATTGTGTGTGTGTGTGTGTGTGTGTGTGTGTGTGTGTGTGTGTGTGTACACTCGTCTAGTCATGGGGAACATGCCCTGCAGGCACAGCAGTTTTGCACCAGGAACATTTGTAGTGAAGAATTAAGACCTGGTTGTTCAGCATGCAGCACCTAGCGAGAACACTGATGGTGGTGATGTGTGTTCAGGCTTGACTGAGTTCAAGTAAATAAAGCAAGCGGAGGAAAAGCGCGGCCGTCAGCACCACACTGAGGAGCGCAATCGAGAGCCAAGTCCCACACAGCAGACAGATGAAGGATGGGGTTAACAAATGTAGCACTTGGAAAAAAGAAAAACCAGGGCAGGAAGAGTGTCTACGTGGAGATTTCTTTTTTTTTTTTTTTGCCGTTTACGCAACAGAAGCCCACAGTAAGTGTTAACTGCGGAGTGGCTAAATAAACAAATAAGCAGTGGCATCTTGTTACAATAGTGCAGTTCTAAAGAGGGTCATTGACACACGCACGCACGCACCATGCTACTCTGCTACTACTCTTACTTACTGCTAATGCTAACTCTAATCCTGTTACTGATCCTACAGCTGCTACTACTACTATTACTACTACTATTACAACAACTGTTACAACAACGTGTGTGTCTGTAGATAGGAACATCTACTGTATTAAGCTAAATCCCTAGTCAACCCACACACTACTTCATCAGCACTCCTGGTTCTTTATTTCTCTGGCTCAGAGCCGAAGCAGCACAGTATTTTTCTTCTTTAATGACCCGGAGTAATTAGACGCAACTCAACACCTCAGCAAATGCACCACCACCACCGCGGCTGTCTACTGCAGGGGCTGGGCCACTTGTCCTGCGGAGAATGCAGTGTGTACACAGACACACGCACACACAGAGCCAGATCTCACACATACGCACACAAACACACACAGAGCCATATCTCACACACACACAGAGCCATATCTCTTCTACTGTATAAATAGCAGAGTGGCCATACTGATGCCTGGAGGAAAGTGGAGATACACAAAAGGTTGTGGCTGCAGCCTGAATGCTTGTCAGAACGCAGTATGTCATTCCATACATATGGGGGGGGGGGGGGGGGGGGTAGGAAGTGGTGGTGACAGAGCAGTCTGGGAGCCCAGTGCTGATCCGTTCCTAGATATCCCTTGTGTCTGGGAAATAGCAGCCAGAGGGGTCTAGACTGTTTCATCGATGAAACATAAAAAAAAAAAAATACAGATCCATGCTTCCACAATGGCTGAGTGGATGCTGCTGAAGTCATTCATTGAGCAGATGAGACACATGCTTCTTATAGTGAGAGAAAGAGAGAGACAAAGGCGGAGAAAAAGAAAGAAAGAAATTGAGTGACAGATAGCCAGAGAAGTAAGAGACCACATGATGTGTAGCGATGGACACGAAGGCCAAAAGACTCAGTGGCAGACCAGACAACTGTCCGTCAGAGAGCCCCTTTATGAAGTAGTAAAGAGCTAATGGCTTATGGCTAAGACTGGCCGTGGGTTACTTACTGTTGACAGCCACCCACTCGTTCAGGTCCTCCCCGTCGGGCAGCATGACCGCCATGCGCAGGTTTCCGCTGCCCAGCGTGGCCTCGGCGTGCTTCAGCAGCTCATACTGGTGCGAGCCCTCCGGAATGTTCTTCTTCGGCTTGAAGGTCTTTGACGACCGGCTTCCGCTGCAGGGCAAAGAACAGACAGACACGGGGATATGAAGTAAGGCAGAGTGGAAGTAGGACACTAGACTATATAGGCCTGCGCCATGGGCTACATGAATAAATACAATGGCATAAACACAAATCGAGGGCGCAAGGCATACAGAAAGACATATCAAAGGAGAGTGGGGGAGGGAGGGAGGGAGAGAGGGGGGGAGAGAGAGAGAGAGAGAGACTTCTCATTGGAAGACATAATTCTGAAAAGAAAGAGTTGCCCCTCAAAGGTGCCCTTCAAACACAGAGGCCAGGCTAGTCCTGTCTGTGAGATACAATAGACAGTCACACACAGCCACATGAGGAGTAATGCAATCAAATGTCACTGGAGGGGCGGCTAACTCGATTACATGCTGTCGTGACTCTGATTTGGCCTTACCACAGGAGGACCACAGTGTGAAACTGACTTGTGAGAAACTGACTTGACTGTTGTTTATACGCAACTTGGGCGTAACCTAACCTAGACTTTAATTTCTCTTGGCTGCCTCACACTCACACACACCTTAGGGTTTTCTGTACCAACACAACACACCTTCTAAAAATGAACTGTGCACACTTGTGCACGCATGTATGTACGCACGCACGCACGCACGCACGCACGCACGCACACACACACATTCATTCACATTTACACACACACACACACACACACACACACACACACACACATTGAACAGACATACCCTGTCCAGGAGCACACACAGGCAAACTCTACTGTATCTGCCTAGCCAGCCACAGCAGGCGTATACCGCTGATAAAAACACAATCAGCTGCTGGTCAAACATAGTCAGCTGTCCAGTAAAGGCACCAGTGTTCTATGACTGAACCAGAAAGAGAAATACCTGTGAATGGATGCAATACATGTGGCTTGAAACCCGAAAAGCCTGATGCTCCTGTACCTCGTGGGATATAGACGTAAACATCACCAGAATCATGCTCCTTCATTTCCAAGAGCATGACTACACCTGATGACATATGGCTTAAGCTGGGCAGATACTGAACGTCATTTTCTTTCAGTCGCTTGCGACATGGCAACTCACACTACCTGTTTCAATCGAACCTGATTGCTGTGCTCACAGCACGTTCGACTGCTCACACTGCAAGACATAATACAAATTTCTGGTGTGGCTGAAATCCAGTCGGATCGGACTGGAGCTGGAAAGTTGATTGTCATGTCTTCTAATCAGGCATTGGGAGCCTGCTGACAAACTGGACAGGAATTTGCTCCAAGTCAAAAGTCTGTGCGAGCCGACTGACTCGGGGCTACAATCTCGTCAAAATCACACAGTGTCTGCTTGGCATTTATGCTTATCACTACTGCATGACAGACATCTGCCAAATGTAATGACTGCAAAAGACATTCTAACTGAATTAACAGTGACATCAAAGGGGAGTGGGCTGCATCTTTTTCAGCCTGGTGTTGTTAACATGACTCAGATACTTAATGACAGCAGAAGAACGATGCCGTAGAAGACATGAAGGTAGATCTAAGATGAATGATTGAGTACAGAGTAAAGGCGTGCCCTGCAGCAGCATTTAATCAACTCGGCATCAACCATTCACAAGTCCTAACAAGACTGGAGATTCAAATTTCCAAGTCTCTCATTTGAAAAACGGGATTGGACTGGATGAAGTATAGGGCTTATGTGTTTCCTGACAACCATCATTGTTACTCATCTGTGGAAGGTTAAGACCTACAGAGAGGTTTGCTCGAGCAGCACCAAGACTCAGACTGGTGCTTCAAAGGAGCTTTTGAAGTTGAAGTTGCCTGTTCATATAGGAGAGCGCATGGTAAACGTGATGCTGTGCATGGGGCTGCATGTAGGCCTACGTGGTCAAAGAGGAAATGTGTAGGCCTAGTTTCTGACATATCGTGACTCCTTTTGCGCAACACTTTGTGTGTGTGTGTGTGTGTGTGTGTGTGTGTGTGGTGTGTGTGCACACAAACCACGGGGCGCCAGACACAAGCTAGGTCTGTCAGCAGACCAAAGGGGTCCAACAAATAACGCGGCAGTGTACGCATGGCACAAATATGCAATCAGGCGTGAGGCGGACACCATGGGACGATGCACCCACCACACACATTTTCTGTGTCTCACTCTCACTCACATACACACACACACACACACACATGGTACTGAGGCCATGCTGTGACAGTAGGTCAGCGCTCTTTGGCTTTTCAGCACTGATCATGAGTAATGCAGGAGGGTAAATTGTGAGGCATCCTATGTGTGCCTCCGGATTATGGTCCATGCATTTGACCACTAGGACCAAAGCTGTAACTGAATGGTAGCACTAGCAGTAAAATAAATAAAATGCATGATTACAGTGCTCAGGGCTAGTAAATAAAACCACTTGTCTGATGGCAAAAAGACGGTGTACACAGGACACTCCTTCGCAGGGAGCAAAATAATCTCAGTGATATGTATCTGTGAACTACATAGCCAATATCTTGTGACAAGAACTTGATTCAAAGCCAAAGTGCTGACAAATCAACCTCAAGCAACCACTGGAACCAAAAAGGCAGACATACACAATTCACAACAGAGGCCATAAAAGCAGAAGAAACCAAAAGAAGGAAGAAAGTGAGATAAATCTGTCAGCATAAAGGTCAGGTCTATGAAGCAATGACTTCTTCCCCATTCCCATGACATGAAGGGATGAAGAGGCCTTGACAACCCCAATCAAATGTATATCATATATAAATATTTTTCCCCTTTTCATGGTCATGTTCTCAAAGCACACTAGCCTGTAGTGGTTGCTCCCTCCACCACTGGATCAGTCATCCAGAGACCAGGCTTATTGTTTGACCGTCAGTTATGCTTGACCTCTCCTCCTGCTACCATCATGATCTTCAGCAAATATTTCAACATGCCTCTCTCACACTGGCTTATCTGAGCATACATGAAAGCATCAGAAAGCACCTCAGATTATTAACAGATGACAGAGAGACAACATCAGGACGACCCAACTGCTCCAATTCAGGCGATATATAACAGGACGAATTGCTTCACCATTACACTCAAATGCACTAAGGGCAGAAACGCATCAATTCAACCTGTGAAACTGTCTAAAGGGATCTCATTAAATCTGAAGCATCCTAAATGACTCCTACACCAACTACGTCCCCCTAACTCCTTTGCATATAACTCTGCTGTGTGCATCGAGATCAAATCAGTGTTTGAGCTGCTGAACAACACTCAACCTTGTATACCATGACACATAAGCATGAGCCAGACTTCACCTCACCTAACCTCAGGACTCTGTGGTCTCATGTCCCATGTGATCATATTGCCAATGGCCATGCTTTTCTCAAGAGGCCCTTCACTGTGATGTGCATGTCAGGTGAATCTAAAACGAGCCTCCTTCACAATGTACAAGACCCATGCCAAACAAAAGCATGTTCAGTACACAGAAAAAAAGCTATGTTACAAACACATACACACACACACCCAAACAGCAAACCCATAAAAAAAAAGTCACGAGTTGCTGGGGGGAAAAGTACCACAGTGTTTCTATAACAGAATCAACTGAAAGACTTTCATTCAGGGAAATGGAAAGATTAATGTAACTTCATTACCAACCAACACAACAACCTCTATCTGTGCAAAGGTGTTCACAGCTTAGCGATTTAATCCAACAGCAAGTGATGCCTCCTCTACTGGAACAAAAAGACTGCGAAGGAGTACTTTTGAACATGATTACAAGCAACCGACATATTAAGAAGAGATGGTTTGGGGGCGTTGAGTCAGGGACTTGATCTGCACATGCTTCCCTTTTCACTGAAATGAAGAAGCGAGAAGGAATGAACACTATGCAGAGACATGCTATTACCTGCTAGCCCTGATAATCACTCAACGAGTGATGAGTGCAATTTGCACGCTGGTACTTCTCATATTTTCCTTCCTCAGTTGTCCCAGTGTCTTGGCTAAATTTCAAGGCAACTTCCCCTACTTAAGTAAATCAGCCATCTATTGCTGTTAGCAATTGTTTGTTGTGAACAGAGACTGCTGTGGTCATCAGTATTTTCCAGAGAAAATGTGACTATAATAAGTGAGATAGCCTATAGAGGTAACATACAAAAGTATAAGGATTGTAATTTAAGCAAATGTAATGAAAGTTTTTTTCTCTCTTCTTAACATTAAAAGCAAGAGTGACCTGATGCAAGCAGAAATGGATCGGATCTTCAACCACATGAGATGTAGAAGACTATGTTGACAAAATTCGGGCGTGTGCCGAGATTAGTGATAAGAACTGAAAGGAGCGTAACGTCATCTACTTGATAAGTCATATCCACAATGGAGGACCATGATCCTAAGGGTTTTTAAAACGAATGACCACATAAACGCGTCTAATATTAATCTGCGTATGCAACAACGGCAATTTGTTATAAATACTGTATTCTAGATCAGATGAGAGTCTTTAGTGCAAGTATAGGCTACGAAGCGAGTGACCTCGCTAGACAAATCCCCGACGCTTTTCCATGAAGTTGTCTGTGAATGAAGGCTAAGAAGAATAATCGATAACGACGAAATAACTTTAGACTATTACCCAGTCACAACAATGCTGTAGGGTAAAACAGTTTGTTGGTCATTTTTTTCTGTCATGTAAAAAACTCACTGAAGCAAAGGTTCAATGTGTTGACAGACAAGAGGATGACGAACTCTATTCTAGTTCGAATGTGACCATTTCAATACCACACTCGTGAGACGAATACAATTATCAAATTATCATTCAATAATAATTCAATAATCGCTCAATTATCTAAATCACTCCCCAATCAGATCAAAAACACAGTTCGTCCGAGGGTCAACACAAGGCTAACCAGCTGCTCCAATTCCTAGCTAGGTTAATGTTAGCTTACTGCTTTACTTGGCAACTAGGGGCTAACCTTACACCAGCTGCTAAGCTAACTGGATCAGACACAAAGACTGTGCTTCACCATGGGCATTAGAAATACAGAAAATGTACTTACAATAAAAAACTCATTTTTCCTTGAGACTGTAGTTCTTCCTCAGTACCAGACACCTGTCAGTTCTCTCCAAGACTAGACCAGTCAAAACAGGGGTTTCCCCGTCAAATGTTAGTCCTCAGAGCAGGTCTGTGACTACTCCTCTCCTCTAGTCCCTTCGCGTCGCTGTGCAGACAAACTTCTCCTTCCCCTTCCAAAGTCTCGATGCGCTGCAACTGTCGCGAGACTAAGTACAGCTGCATGGAAAAAAGTTACAGTTTACTATTATGTTTAATTATGAAGAGCCATTTGATAATAAGGTTACTTTTACAGTAAATCGTCCACTTACAGTGCTAAATTATAGGCCATATTCATTATACATTTTCACTATCTATTTTTAGAGTAAACACACAAATACATTCTAACTTGTCAAATAGCCATGTTTATTATGGTAAACGTTGAGACGACTAATTCAAATTCAAAGTTGCTTTATTAGCATGACTGTAGCCTATGTGAACAGTGTTGCCAAAACAATGTTGACAGTGACAGCATAGTGCACTCTTCTCTAACTACTGTCAGTTAGTCCGCCTAAGCACTAGATGGCGATATTTGACAAAACGTTGCAAACATAGTTTTGACTTTTCCCTTGTTCTTCACTTTGTCAGCAGAATGACCTCTGACTTACAAGAACCAACATGCCGGCTTATGAACGAGAAACAGGTCAACACAAGGATTAATAACACGCAGCACACGGTTCACCAGACACCACAAGTTTAAAGTATATTCGGAAGCTAACGATATGAAATAATTTCAAGGAAGGACTACAGGAAAATTTACATTAAAGCTGTCTGTCATGTCTGGGTACTGCAGGACTGTGTTGATATCAGCTCTGTGTCGTTCTCTCGGTGGAATTCGGCAACCATGCACCAAGATATTTCATCAAAACAAACCTTCTCAAACTCAAGCTCTGTGGTTTTTATTTGACCGACACGATCGTCCACGGTATCATCACTGGTCTACCAGTCAATCGCATACATTTCTTCTGAACGTCAAGTCAACGTGGGCGTCATGTCGGAGTATCCAGTCATCCGAGGTAATGAATCGATAGAGTTGACGTAACCTAACCTAGCTTAGAAACCAAATGTAAATCATAAACGGCGCACAGTTTAAGTAATACCTGCTGCATATTCATCATCGACTTCAGCCCTCCAGTGTGTGCGGTGTGTTTGTAGATTGTTCTCTGTATTCTCATTGAGGTTTCTCATGCAACATGTTCTGTTTATTTGGTCAGCTAACCTGCATTGTCCTGTTGAACTGTCTAATACTATTTAGGCAGGTGTTCCATTCAAGGAGGAAGAGTACCCACCTCTACCAGAGTATAATGCAAACGCACAGCCCGGGACAAAGGATGTTTTCATAGTCCGTATCAAGGGCTTGCCCTGGTCTTGCAAAAAAGAGGATTTATTGGAATTTTTCTCTGGTAGGTGAAGCTCACCCAGTATCTAGTTAAGCTTAATGTCCCCCATCAACCATCCATACACTAATGTTTATGGTTTGCCTGCCATCTTATTAACAAGCATATGTGTTTGTTGTTTTGTCTTGTCTTGCCACAGAGTGCAGGATTCGTGAAGGAGCAAAAGGAATTCATTTCATGCATCTCAAAGATGGGAGACCGAATGGACAAGCTTTCATGGAGATGGAGACTGAGGAGGATGTCAGCAAGGCTTTGGAGAGACACAGGCAGTACCTAGGACCTCGCTACATCGAAGGTTTGTATTATTGATCGTGCTAATGCTAGATGGAAAGTCCAAACTCATCAATCAAGCTCTCTCTCTCTCTCTCTCTCTCTCTCTCTCTCTCTCAAGCCATGGATTTTTTTTATTACAAGTGTTCTCGTTTTCCAGAGACTTTCATTCAATGTTAACTGAAGATGGACAACTGTATTAAGGAATCTTGTGGTGTCATTACGTCTAGCTTGCTAACGTGGTAACATGACTGGTATTCTGAGCACCCTCTGTGTGTTTTGCAGTGTTTGAAGTGACAGAACAAGACGCAGAGGCCATACTGCAGGGGGACAGTCCGCTGTCGGATGACGGAGTGGTCCGGCTTAGAGGCCTACCTTTCAGCTGTACAGAGAAGGACATCATCCAGTTCTTTTCAGGTCCATTAAATTTCATCATGTACTTTACTTGAATCATCATACCTTACTGTTACAAAGTGTAATTTTGTACATTATGTATGTACCTCACTTAATTGTAACCATCTATCTTTTTGTCTTGTCCTCAGGATTGGACATTGTAGAGAATGGGGTGACCCTAGTATCAAACGCTAGAGGGCAGAGCAACGGGCAGGCCTACGTTCAGTTTGCCTCCCAGGAGATGGCTGCGAAGGCACTGGAAAGAGACAAGGAAGTGATAGGACACAGGTGGGTCATTATGTATTATGTTTTGTTATTCCATTAAAAAACAGTCCCACTATGACAAAATACTATGATTTGTTAGCCTGGGTGCCAGCCGAACTTAGTCCCGCCCACAACATTTAAGGTCGGGAAGTTCGGTCTGGCATTGCTCCATTGTGGAGCTACTATGCTCGCCCTAGATCTGGCGGACTAATCAAATCAGGCTTTACGATGATGGACAGGTGAGCAACAGCGCCTCGTCTATCACGTCATCTGAGCACGCTTAGATTAGGCCTATGTTTGCAACAAAACGCTGTGGCTAGAAGGAGACATGGCTTTTAAGACCCCATATGGAAAATGCATATTATTTAATGAGGTTTTATCACTGAAAACGATTATTTCTGAAAACTTTGGCCAAAGTTGAGATGTGGGAAAACTCATGGTTTCACTTTCATCAAGGGAAAACAGCATGTTGCATTGTGACATGTTGTTCCCTCGTTCGTTTGAACTCTCTGATTGACCACCTGTTCGAGGGATTTGCGACAGCCTTTCCCAGCTGTTTATAAGATGTTTGTAGCATATCAGTGTTCAACAGAATTATTTTTAAAAACGGAGGGGACATAGGCTATCAGCTTTTTCCTAATAGCCTACCCTACTACGTATCTCTTAGATTTCGCTAATGAGTGTTGTAGGAGATATTGACGGCACAATAACTTTTACAAAAGACCAGAAAACAATGTTAAGGCATTTTTTTGAGAAGAAGGATGGTTCGTGTGTTCTTCCTACACCTCACGGTAAGCTATTTCGTTGCTCTGATTGGTTAGGTCTATCCAATTGAGTGCAGAGGCATCCCCCCCCCCCGTATCGGTTGAAACACTGCATAATTACGTCCCAATGGAGCAGTATCAGACTCATATTCTGACTAGAATTGAGTATGGCTACGTTAGGCTAATGATTTGTCACTTGACCAGAAAGAAATACAGTTGCACCAAGTATGTTGATACTCTTCCACAAAAAAAAAACTTAATTTTTCTCTGAAATAATTTGAAACTGACAAAAATAACCGATATTCATCATTGTTTATTCCATTTCTAATTAAATCAGACTTTGTTTTTTTTTATTTGTATTTATATTTTGAATAATAAAACAAATGAAAATGGCTTGGACAAAAATTATCTAATTGTACCTTTATCTAATTGTGTGTCACACAACCTAGAGGCAGTCACTGCCAACAAATGTTGTCTGTGGCTCTGAATGAGACTTCTGAATCTGTCGACATGTAGTTTTGCCCACTGTTCCTGGGCAAATTGCTCCAGCTTTCTCAGGTCTGAGAATGCCTTCCGTAGATTGCATGTTTCAGCTTTTTCCATAGATGTTCAATGGGAATCAGGTTTGGACTCATAGAAGGTCACTTCAGAATAGTTAACGGTTTGTTCCTTAGTCATTCGTGGGTGCTTTTAGCTGTGTGTTTTGGGTCATTATGCTGTTGGAGGATCCATGGCCTGTGACTGAGACTGAGCTTTCTGACAGTGGGCTGCATGTTTCGCTCAAGGATGCAGTTTATATTGTGCCTTGCACAGATTCAAAGCACCCTGGGCCAGACTTTGCAAAGCAGCGCCAAAACATAACCAAGCCGCCTCCATTTTTCAAAATAGGTATTGTGATCCTTTCTTGGACACCTTCATTTTCTCATCTGTGAAGAGCTGATTTGCCAAAAAGCTCCAGATTTGTCATCACACCAAAGTGGAATCCTTCAAGGAGTGGAATCCTTCAAGGGGCTCACTGTTTTCTGAAAAAGTGACTGATGGTGTGATCAGACGTTGATGTACAGTGACCTTGGAAGTTTTCTTTGGCTCTGTGTCTTACAATTTGCACTATCCTTCTGTTCAGTCTGGGTTCAATTTCCTCTTGTGAACACATCCAGCCTGGTTGACTACAGTTCCATGCACCTTGGACGTTAACAATATGTGCAACTGTAGTCACTGGAACATCATACTGCTTGTTCTGATGGCCTTTACCTTCAACATGCTTGTGTTTAATCATGCTTTCTGATGTCCTCAGGCAACTCTTTTCTTTGAGATCTCTGCTCCATGTTGATTTTGGTGCACACAATGATACCAATGACTATTTTCCTTTATTTAAATAAAGGAAATAATAAACCCGTTTAGAAATCATTTGGATGGTTAAATGACCTGATCCGGTGAAAATGGTGACTTTCCCCGCTGCCCCTAGCGTCCCCAGGCGGAAAACCAACCTTGCAACATTGAGACTACCGTCCCGGAAAGAGAAATGAGAAACAAGAAACTCGTTTTAAATCGTGTTTCTTACCTTGTAACATCCACATTGTTCTTCTGAACTTATGCTAACCGTTTCGCTAGCTTGTAAGCAAATCCATGTGCTTTATCGTTACCTTTTTCCACAGTTTGAAATAGCATAATGCACAATTTCTCCAGCAGAGGGGGAAATATAGATAATCCTGGCAAGTTTCCCTTTAAATAGGCTGAATGACTGAATACAAGATCAAATATATATATGATAATAATTAAGTGAAACAGTTCACTTAATTATTATTATAATTATTAACTTCACCTTAAGCAAATAATTTATCATCGTACCAATAAAGCTGTCTGAGCCATTTTAGAATGTTGTTAAATAAACAACAAATGATATCTTTTCAAACTCTCTCTGCTTTACTCTATTAAATAGAAGGCATCCTTAAAGTTGAGTTCACTTATGTTTCATCATAGGTAAACTTGTTCTCTCACCTTGTGTTTAGGTATGTTGAGATATTCCCCAGCTGTAAAAGCGAGATTGTATCGCAGTATCGCCGGAAAACCCAGGAGGCACCCGCTGTCCCCCTGAGCAGAATCCCCATTCCAAACAGAGGCACACTCACACCTTCAGCCTCGGAGACAGCTGGAGGCCAGCGGCTCAGAGCAGGTGAGGTGATCATGTGGCACACTTACCTGCCTAATGTCTCTTTCTTTTTCTTTTCTTTATTTTTTTTCATTGACCATGACAACTCATTTGGAGATCAGCATAATGGAGATTTGTAATCATCATAACATGCTATAACATTTTCTCGTGTAAAATGTTTTTCTTTTCCACAGGAAGATCTGCTGCAAGCCAAGTCTTTGCAGCTTCCATTCACTTTGTGCACCTGAGAGGGCTGCCATTTGGAGCTACGGCAGAGGACATTGTCGAAGTAATTTTTGTTATATTCATAACATTGACTTCAAGCAAATACTCTTATGCTGAAAGACTTGCTGTACAGTGAATGTAACAATTTACCTATGTAGGGAATACAGGCTCAAAAAGTAAAAGTACTTGTTTTTTTTTTTTATTTGCTAAATATGACTATTGTACATTGGGAAGAATTCCATATTTGTGGAATCTAACTACACCTTGGGTGTACAGTAGATATCAAAACCTTAATAACATTAGCATTTACTGACACAGCCCAAATCTGCATAGAGCAGTAGCATTTCTTTACAGACACGGCATTCATGTGCAGTGGTTAGGTTCAAACGGTCTTTGTTGTATTGTGTCTCGTAGTTCTTCGCTCCACTGAGGGTGGCTAGGATCATGATGGAGTATCACTCAGACGGCCAGGCAAGCGGAGAGGCAGAGGTGCACTTCAGAAGCCACGAGGATGCAGTGGCTGCCATGTCCAAAGACAAGGAGTATATACGTAAGTTATTATGACCATTATAGGCTTTGTCAAAGTTGTTGTTTTTTTTTTTTTCAAATCATTTGTGGTCGACTATTCCCGAAAAACAACGGGGCATATGCAGTTTAATGGGCATGTAGCCCCACTAGACTGATAAGGAATAGCAACAAGGAGTTGCAGGAGTAAGGGATGGAGAGAAATTGAGCGTGTTGAAGCATTATTTATTTTTTTGTTAATAGAACATGCTAGCCTGGGTGTTCCCATGCTGCCTTGCGCGCGATTTGATTCACGCTGCTAAGGCAGCCTGGAGACCATGGAGCAAATTTTCGCCTGAGATAGGGAACCAATCACAGAACAGGGGGGGAAAGCAAGACGATGATGAGCTATGCACAGACACATTTGATAGACATCCGTGGCACCCAATAAACGGATCTGGGCATTTTTTTCAAATACGAGAAAATGAACGTTTGGTTCCCAGACCACGTCTCATTGAGAAGTGGTGGCGCTAGCCAGGCTAAGAACATGCAGGACTAAACAGCAGTCATAATATGTACCGCTATACATTTAGCGACATCTGCTGAACATGTGTGTTACGAAGCATGACTGGAACCTTGTTTTCTTTCTGCACAGAGAACCGATATATTGAGTTATTCCTGAACTCAAAAGGGGGACAGTCATGAGGTCTGTGCATTTTTGAAACACAGTAATAGATGATATTAATTATGTTTTTTGAACAATTTATGATGTCAGTGCTTTATGGATTTGTTGTGAACTTTTACACATGTGTGTTTTGCCTTCCACAGGTAGAAGTCACCATCTCCTAGAATATCGATACAACCCAGCTGCCATAATTATTGGACAATGTGCTTAGCATGACTAGCATAACACAATAAACCACATCCCTTCCCTGTGTTACAGTTGGTGTCTTGGAATGTATAACCATCATGTGTTCATAATAAATTATTACTGAGGTACTTGTGGAATGTTACCAGTTGGAATCATCAGCATTAGGATTAAGTTCACATCTCTGAAGCTGAAGCTACTTGCTGGAGGAACTGCTATACAATTTGATTAGTTGTCCATTAAAGAATTTATTGCAAAATGTATGTTCATCCAACTTGCTTTCAACGGCTCTATAAAACTCTTAAAGCAAAAGTATGCAGGAACTGAACACTTTAGGTACAGTATGTGTTGCAAAGAAAACTAGTTTTGGTATAAATAGTTTGTAATAATTTTGACACATAAATAATATTCATTGTTCAATCTCCTTTCATACGAGTACAATAACAACACACAAGACAACTCAAGATTTAAAAATTTTATTAAAACATCAAGTAAAATGCAACTTGTCAATCAGCTTCAGATCAACAAAGTATCAGTCCGTTTTGAAGGCGAAAGAAACAGTGTTCCTCCATGATGTCAGCATTCCATAATAAAAGCAGCCCTGCACAGTTTGAGATGTAGTGATTCTGTTACAGGCTTAGGCCATCACAGTTTACAACAGTGCTACTCTTTCCAGAAAAAAGTAAAAAGATTTCTAAATCAATTCAGCCATCATCTAGTTACAATAATTGCCATTCTGTTAGTCAAGCATGAAATATACTGCCAAACTATTAAGAACATACAAGAGCAGAAAGGATAAGGGAGTTCAAAGAAACTTTCATACACAATTCAAGTAATACAAGAACTGTATAAATCCACTTGGTGGACAACATCACTCATCACTTGCGACATGATACGATTAAGATGCAATGCAGATATGAATGTGTGCAGTGGAGTACTACTTCCCAAAGGCTTCTCACACACAGAGCACTTAAAAACAACAAAAGTATCCCTAAGCATCCCTTTCAAGAAGCAAATGTGACTGTAAATCATTACACATTAGACCAAAGTAATGATAATTTATATATATATATATATATATTTTTTTTGGTTTAAAGATTGATACGGGAAAAAAAAATGCCTTATTTCAAAAGTCCCATTTGAAGAGTCAAAAGTGCATCGCTCTGATATTCAGAATGATGAAATCTGTGATATGCACCGTGTGTGTGTGTGTGTGAATGCCTCAGGGTGGGCTCGATGCATACTGTTGCAAAAGCTGGGAGTAGCAGGAGTCGCAGACCTGTTCAGGGTTGATGGAGGAGGGCAGGGGTAACTCGTTGGCCAGGCAGCTCTCGCAGAAGAGCCCTCTGCAGTTCTTGCACTGCTTCTGCAAAGGAGACCCAAGAGGGTGTGGGTCAGCAGTGACCAAATACACTTCAACATCACACTTGAGATTAGAATCAGTTAGCGTAGGTCAAAAGCTGCAGAAGGTGAAAAAGACTAGGGATCAAAAACCATCCAAATTTCTTTGTCTGACCCTTACAATACAGCTAAGTAAGTTTTAGAGTTTGTGGAAGTAGTGTTGGGTTACCTAACCTAAGCAGCACTTCAGTGTTTGCTAGGATTATAGTCTCGTTTGCAGCATTTATTTACTGTCTATTTATTTTGATCATATATTTTTACAATTGTTGCCCTCTGCAGCTTCAAGCCCGTCGGACTGTAAATGTCTTTCAAAACAAGGCAATAAACCAACAACCATTAGTGATTAGTCAATATATTAACATTAACACCAGTGAAAAGATGGCAGGGAACTATTTCACCTCGGCAGCCAGGTCACTTCTATACCTTGGTCCTGGTCAAGGAGTCTTCTTTTTCACACATTGTGCAGATGAAGGGCTCAAGGTCCTCGAATAAGGACTGTTCCTAGAACAGAGACAATGGAGGAAGACTAAGAAAAGAACCTACGCAGTAACAGTGACTGAGATAGATGTGATTATCTGAGCAATGCATTAGTAATGATTGACACTGTTAGTGGAACAGTGACTGAGATAGATGTGATTATCTGAGCAATGCATTAGTAATGATTGACACTGTTAGTAGAGTGTGGGAGTATATTAGTATAAACCTTAACTACCTGCACATCCTCTTCCTCATTTTGTGATAGGGACCTCAAACACAAGAAAGGACACACAGCTTAGATGTCAAGAAAGTGTGAGGAATCCCTCAACAAATTCAAATCAAAGAAGCCAACAAATAAAGAGGGGCTGAAAAAGATGCTAAACTGCACTTCATACATACAAGCTGGAACTGAGACTCGATTTCTCCTCCAGCACAGTGCGTAGAGTGTCATTCTCTTTTCTGACCGACTCCAGCTCCTGTAGAAGGCAAGGCATACGCACAATAGATAGTGCAGGATGGACATCAAGTGGGAATACACTGTAAGGCAGGGGTCTCAAACACCCGGCCCGCGGGCCAAATCCGGCCCGCGTCCTGCCCAATTCCGGCCCGCGACGTATGACAAAATAATAATGTAATCCGGCCCTTGAGGCTATTAATTGCGACAAACAACGATACTGATTAAAATAGATAGATCCAGGTACGGTGACAAATCTCATTTATAGGCCTACTCTGCTCCACTATGTGCAAGACATCCATAGCTTGATTCAAACCCAAAATCGCTGCGCAAAGTTTTCAGGAAATACTTGTATTACACGCGAGAAACACAAAGACGTGCATATGAAATGACGCGGAAGCGATGCAGGCCATAGTGTTGCAGAAATTGAAGCAGAAATTAAGCAGAAATAGGCCTACACCAAATGTTGAAAAACGTTCACGTGCGATGAAGTCTTAGGTAAGCTATGTTATTCACCTATTCTAATTCTGAAGGAGAATATCCTTTTGGAGATTATGATCGATCGTCTATGACCGTGATAGTCACGGTGCGTCTGTGAATGGAGGTGCGTGTATACAACGGTGTCCACTAAGCATACCATGCTTGTTTCGACCCTCTGCCCAACATAGCTTGGAGGTTGCAGTGGTAATCGTGATGATAGTGTCCGTAATGGATGTGGTACAGACAGCAGGGCTAGTAGAAATAGGGCTCTAAAGAACTACAAAGTCAACCGCAATATGATGCGAACTTCTGGGTACTGCAGATTACCCGCGATAGGAACTGTTTGACCAGAATACTTCATTGTAGGCCTATATTGTAGTAATCTATTACTAAACCACAACATATTAGGTGTTGGTATACATCTTAGGTGTTTTCCTGTTAATTTGTTATGTGGGTAATATGAAAAAAGGAAAGTAAACCTGCTTAAATATGTTCATCCAGTATTTACTGAAAGGTGCATAATTTGAGGTGCTTGCCATCCAGTGACAAATTACATGGGTAAATTTACCCCCTTCATAAACTTTTGTTTTACTCAAAGATTTTTACATTTACAGTAGGACTTCATCTCTGACCACTTTCAAGCCATGACCTTTTGAAATTTTGATATAAAAATCCAATGGTGTTGCTTTCTTAACCCTGATGCCTAGTTTGCCAGGTTTAAAAAAGTTATGAGAGGAAATATTTTTATTTGGTGTGAAACACACACACCTGTTTTTATGTTTTTCATTTATTTTATAATTTATATTAATATTTATTTTATCATTATTTTATTTATAAGCTAAGGTTGCTAGCACAGGTATCTAAAACTAGATAAAAACACTTGCACTTTCTGTTTGCAGTTTTGTGTGGTATTTGAAAAAAAGAACATTGCATTTTCAGAAATAGCCGGCCCTCCAATCAGATGACGTTGGCAGAATTGGCCCCCAGCTCATTTGAGTTTGAGACCCCTGCTGTAAGGGGACTGAAGGCAAGGCCACTTTATTTATATAGCACATTCACAGGGGTAATTCAATGTGCTTAACATAAACAAAAGCAAAGAGTAATAGTATATAAAAGGGGGAATAGTTTAAAAAAATAGTTTAAGTAAATACATAAATACATAAAATAGAATAATTAAAAGACAGAGTGTATAACAACTTCTGATTACTAGAAGAAAGGAAAATGAAAGAAGAGGAGGGAGGGGGTTGACATGGATTTGAAAGGTAAAGAGTCCTCCGGAGTGGATCTTTACCTTTCTTATGTCCTCCACCTGCTGCCTGCTGTCTTTGTTAGAGGCCACGGAGCTCCTTTTGTCCCCCGAGCCGTTGTCATGGTGCTGGCCTCCACGAGGCTCCCTCTGCCTCTTCAGCTCTCCCTCCAAGCTGGATCTAGAGAGCACGCACACACTGAGTATACTGCAAAACAGTGCACACACTGAGTATACTGCAAAACAGCGCACACACTGAGTATACTGCAAAACAGCGAGCACGTTCCCTTTGCAGCAATTCACTAAACTGTCAGTAAATGCCTAGAACATATTTAATATCTTTTTTCACAATAATGTCCATGTGTGTAATTTTCATGCCAATATTTTATTTTTATAAAGATACTATGAGAGAATTTTGGTTACACACCTTTTGTTAAATATCCCTTTTTTTAATTATTGAAAGTAAGAGTGTAATAATGTACAAGAGTCTAAATGAAAATGAAATACGACAGACAGATCCCATTAACCCAAGCCCATACCATCCCCTCCTCCCTCACCCAGTCTGCCCAGCCTCCCCTCCAAGAGAGGTCTTTGCCGCCTTCAAAGGTGTTAAATATGTAAATTTAAGGCACATAGATGGGGGGGGGGGGGGGGGGGGGGGGGGGGGAGTGGGTCTTCATCAACTCTTTCCAGAGAAATGTTTTTTTACAGAGACAAACCAGCTAATACACCAGAGGGCGCAGTAGAGCAGAGAAATTACCCTAACAGAGACCTCCCTCTAGTGGCCATGTGACAACACAAACCCATGACCGATCATGTCTGTGCCAGGTGGTGTTGAGTACATGCATACATAAGTCATTACTATTTATGCTATTAGTGACCACTCATTCAAACATGTGACTGCCTGACAGCAACAGATCTGCCAAATCAAGCTCTGGCCCTTCCTTCTGGGAAAACACCGACTGCAAGGTTTCCTGTATGTGTGTGTGTGTGTGTGTGTGTGTGTGTGTGTGTGTTTAAAACAGAGACAGGAAACCTACTTCTGCTTCCTCAGCTGTTCTAGCTCCTCCTGCAAGCTCTCAATCTTGTCCCCGAACTCCTGCTTGAAGAGGCGGTTGGCCTCCTCCGCCAGGTCCCTCTGCCGCTCCGCCTGCTTGGATCTGGGGTTGAGCCAGATGACGGGTGGTAAAGTAAAAAGTGAAATAAAAACAAAAAAAAAAACAAAAACAAAAGAAAAATGCATGGTAGGGAGAATACTACACAACATAACTGAATGAATGCGTAAGGTATGAAGAAGTCATGGCAGGAGATAGCTTGAAAGAAAGGAAGAAATTGACAGACTTTGGGAATAAGACAAGTACGCCAGAGTGTTTTGATTTATTTGTTTTATTATGCTATTCTTTTGTTTTTTGAAACTACAGTTTTACATCTATGTTTAGTCCACATAAAAGTTTAATGGTTCCTATATGTTGCAAGCAACTCCATCCAAACTCTTTGACTTTCATAGAAACCATAAAGCCTTTTCTTTTTTTAATTGGACAGTTCTGGACACGTCCTGCAGCTCTGTGGCTCGTGAGTCATCCTCGGTTTCTGCTTCCCTCTCTTCTCTCCTTCCCCTCTCTTCTGTTCTCCCCATCTCTCGCTTTCTCTCTGACTCTTTCACTTTTCTCTCTCAAATTCCATCTTTCTCTCTCTCCATCAACATCTGTCTGCAGGTCTTAACACTTCATGTACAGATGAGGTGATTTCAGGCACATGATTCTCAACCAAAATAGGTCGCCACAACCTCAATTTCCTCCTGAGTATGTAATTTCATTATCGTCAATCAAGTAACACGCTTAGCTCTGGGACGCGCTAGGTCTGCCGCACTCCACACCTAAACCAAACACGGCAGCGCTCCAACTAGCGGCTCAATAGCACCTTCTTCAGGTTCACTTCACTTCACTTGGAATGATGGGTACTGTAGTCTGAAATCATAAAGGCAAGCGCTAACATGATGTCCAGCAGCAGCACAAACTGTGTATTGGAGCCTATGGAGAAATATGATCTGAAATTCCGACGACACCGATCGACCAATTAAGGTTGAATCTCTGCAGAGCCAATTCAAAATCGTTCATTCGCCAGCTGAAACAGGATTAGGTAAAACAAAAACAAGCCCAATGCTGAACAGGATATATATGGAAAAAAAAATATATAAAAAAAAAAACTCAAAGCTTATCTCACAACACCTTTTGTTAGCGGGCGCTTTGTATGAATGGGGAGAGAGAGAGCAGGGGATTACACATTTGGTATTCAATGCCATTATTTCAAATACATGAACCTCCAACTGTTCACTGTAGCCTCGCTCGCCCCTGGACCAACAGAAACCGGGCCTAGACGCCTGGTCTGCAGCCATGCTGTTGCACGGATGAAGCGCAATCACCGCTACGCTAAGTGCTCTGCTCAATCTCAGAGAAACAGCAGTGCAGAGACTACAGGAGCCCGTTCAGATTACAATAATAAAAGCAGATGCAGCTGGACAGACTAGTCCGCAGAGGAGAATGTACATTGGAGTCCATTTGTAAAAGAAAAAGGAACCGCGACAGATTGTTTTCTTGTTTGTTATATCTTGAAAATGAAAGAAAAAACTACCTAGTTGGTTCTACGGTATATTGTGCAAGACTGGAAATGAAAATATCAAAACGGAAGGTCAGATCTTGTTTCGTATATGCAACGGGCGACTCGGGGGAGGCCTATTGGGGCTTTTGGAGCAGTTTCCCTGCGTTGGAGCTAAGACTCCTGGCCTGCTTCGCCATGTCTTTCTCACTGGTCACGAAAACAAATGAGCGAGAGGGAGGGAAAAAAGGCAGAAAAATAAGTGATGACAGAAATGGAAATGAAGAGAAAGAAAGGATAAAATAATGAAAGACAGAGAAAAGAAGAGACCGTTATTGCAAGTAACTCAGACCCCTGTTTTGAAGAGGGGATAAGGAAGCTTAGGGAGATTTGAAACACGAGGAGAGAAAAAAATGTCAATCAGATTTCTGAGTCCATGTAGTCACATGAAAAGAGCATGACAGCTGTGGTACAGGGGATATGTATGGGGCCCGGCGGAGCTAATGCCCCACGGAGATCTCCCCTCCTAATGTCCTTGGGAATACGCTTTTCATTTGTACTGAAATTCCTACTGAATGCATTCATGGGTGTGTAAATGTTATTCATGGATATTCTAACGAGATTTTACAGTGTAATGCATTCGCAGACCTACACGTATCACAACACTAACAAAAGTTTTCCTTGCTTTTGTATTGCAAGCAAAAAGCAAAAAAAAATTTCTTTGTCAATACACGCAGACGGCATACAGAGGTGCGTTATCACTCAAGTATGAGTGAGTCTGAGTCAGCTAACCAACTCTAATGTTCATGATTCAAATCACACCTTTTGAGTGCAAGCGCTGATATCTGATCAGAATTTGTACTCTTAATGAGGAGTGCTGGGATTTAAACAGCATGTTCCCAAGGCTACCAGACCGGTCTCTCACACCAAAGCAATTAATGAAATGTGAGCTAGCTAGCATGTTTTGGGGAGCAGGACTGGGTCAGGGAAAAGGTGGGGCTCCTACCTGGTCTCCAGCTGTTTGATGGTGCCGGCCATCTGGTTGGTCTTCTCCTCCAGGCGACTGATGATCTCGGTCTTCTGTTTGGAGCCGGACTCTGCACTCTGTGGACACAGAGCAGCAGTCTGCCAATTAGCATGGAACAGGCATGCCCTTTATGGCTCATCTGCATCTGATTTAGGACAAGAGTCCCCAGTTCCATGGAAGCTGGCAGTACAGGAGTTGATCTGCCTATAGTTGTTATTTGCATGGTACATTTTTGATGTTTACAGTAATGTCTCTCCTAACATTGGTGGTAAATCAGACCTGAATTTGCTTCAATTTGATGTGTTTTCCAGTGATACATATTGTTTGTTGACTTGTTCACATGAATAGGCTCTTGTATGATGGAAGGCATGTCATATGTAACAACGAACAGTGAACGTTATCATGGTTTCAGCACGGTTTGTGGTTGGTGTCCGGCCCCCACCTGCGACTTGTGCTGCAGCTCGTGGTTGAGCGTCCGCAGGTCATCCAGCTGCTGGCGCAGCTCCACCAGGGCGTCGTGCTTCTCGCAGATGTCCTTCTCCAGCATCTTCATGGACAGCTCCATCTCCTGCTTCATGCCGATCTGCACCTCTAGCTCCCGCTCCACATCCTGCACAGGTGGACAAGGCAAACACACAGCCATCCCCGGTTATACCACATTACTGGTACTGTTTTGTTTTTGTTCGTTTGGAGGGGGTGGGGGGGGGGGGGTGGCCTCTTAGAATATGACCTCAAACCAGTTTGGGAATGAGGAACTTGTTTTCAGTCATTCAGACACTGAGCCAAGACAATCAATAGCAATCACATACCCAAAGCAAAATGAAGAGAACCAAAGTGCCAACTATGTTCAAGGAAAAATAACAAATTACCAGTCTTAGTTGGGTTTCCTCCTTGAGCTGCTTGCGAGCTTCCCCCAGCACCTGGCCCTCTGCACTGCCATCCGCTCTGGGGACCTGGGAACACAACTCACTCATGATCACACGCCCCATAAACACATAAACCAGCATAACTGGTTATAAAAGTCCATAAGGCAGTTTCTATTTTGCAAGGAAAACTAGAAGAAGATCAAGTGTTTTAGTGCATATCTTTTGGCTAAATAGCCTTCAGCGTTTCTAGATTTTGCATTCAAGGGATAACATGTTATCTGAGTTAGCTGAGCATGTTGTTAGCTGAGTATTTTTTATGGTGCAATGGTAGTGGTGTATAAGACTTCATGAGAACCTTGTCTGCAGGATAGAAGCCCTCGATCTTGATCCGCTCCACTTCCTCTTGTAAGGTGATCACACGATTATTTGCTACCGCCAACTAAAAATATTGCAATAAAAACAAATAACAAAAATGTCACAACTAACCTCACAACAAAGACCACAAGCAATGTAAGAAGAGAAATTTGTTTGAAGCCTGACCAACCTCTTCTGTGAGTTTGGAGTTGGACTTCTCCAAGGCGTCTACTTTGGCCTGGAGGTTGTTGACTGACGCACTGCACATTAAGAGAAAACAAGTTACTTGACTGATAAATGTTTAATCATCGCTCTTAAACACACACACACACACACACACACACACACACACACACACACACACACACACAAAACTGATGTGAGAATACTGTAAGTGAGTTTCACAGGAGAACTGATCTCCTACCTTAGATGTCTGTTCAGCTCCTCCACATAATTCTTCTGGTCTAGAATGGCTGTTATTTGTCCATCACTGTGACGGTCACAAATCACAAACAAAAACAAGAACTCAAATGTGAAATCACTTACTTGGCGCCCAAGGTCATCGTTTAATTACAGATCAGAAGTTTCCGTAGTCTGAGACACACTCACCCTTCTGTGCTCTTGCTACTGTGGCCGCCATCCTTCAGATACATTGAGAAATCTATAACCCCCACCTAAGGAGTAAGCAAGACAAGGAGATGGATGGACCTATAAAACCAACCATCGAGACATTTGAATCTATACCTGCCTCAATGATTTCTAGCTAATACTTATGCCACCTAGGACACTACAAATGTGCATTTTTCCTGTATTCTTGTGAGAGTACACAGATAAGTTTTGTTTGTAGTCAACAAGCTGCATTCTTCATGAACCATTAGTATATGAAGTGATTGGCTTTGCAAAAACAACAGGTTGGCGTACTGCATGTTGCCCCAAAAACTGCTACCTACCAAATAAATAGATAACTTAATCTGGCATTTATTTGAAAAGATCTGTTTATGGTTTAGCAATTTTGTATTCAGAAATAACAGACCACTGAGACACTTAACAATCACTGCAATGTTGTACTATTCCCATTCCCTGCTGGAAAGGATGCTAATAAAATAACATGGGGGGGGGGGGGTGTTGAAGACCTATCTTGCCATCTTGGATAACTTGCACTACTCCACTTGTACACTTTGCAACTTGTTGTTGTTGTCCTGTTGTCCTGAAAACACAACACACTTCTGCTGCTCTTACATAACTTGCACCACTATGCCACTTGCTTACTTAGGTCAAACAGAACTACCTCAGCCATTTATTGGACTTTTGCACTATTATATTGACTGTCTATGCACAATTTCAACCCAATTTTGCTGGTCTTATTTCTTCATTGTATGTGCCTTCTTATTTACTTTTTATTGTTTACTGAATGTTATGTTTGTCTGTGGACTTAATTGGTAAAATATGTCTTGTCTCCACCGTGGGATAGTGGGAAACGTAATTTCGATCTCTTTGTATACATGTGAAGAAATTGACAAAATAGCAGACTTTGACTTTGACTTTGACTTTGAAATCTTGGGGGTGTGGGTGGTGGGGGGGGTGTTGAAGACCTTTGGTCATATTCCTTACCTGTGAGTCCAGATCTTCTCCCTTCATGCAGAGGTTGGCGTCGATCACGTTCAAGCCCACCAGCAGCCCAGCGATCACTGCTCCTTCCTCCTCCATCATCAGAGCATTGGCCTCATAGAACTCACTGGAGTGGGGAGAAGTCAAAGTCCAACAAGTTACACAGTCTGTCACTCATTACAGAGACTTCACTCTTGCACAACCATTCTTGACCTTCTTCACAACCAGGGAATAGTTAAATATAGCACGCAACTATGTGATATTGCTAACATTTTCTGTAATTAACTCCAAGTACAAAGGTAAACAGACTTTGATATAACCCTGCATATAGCTGAGCAGCTTTAGCTCAATGGGACTCACCTCACATGGTGATAAAGAAAGAAAGAAAGAAAGAAAGAAAGAAAGAAAGAAAGAAAGAAAGAAAGAAAAGAAAAGAAAAGAAAACTGTTCCAGTGCCGTGGCATCTCTCACCTTAGCAGGTCCTTCCTGTTGATGATGGTCTTCATGTAGTCGGACAGCTTCTTCTGCATGAGGGCCAGCCTTAGCCAAGCGCGCCCTCTGCCCAGCGGGGTCCTGCAGGCAGGCATGGACATCTCAGTTCCCCCACACTAAGCAGTAATTAGACAGGAGAGGGGGACGATGTGCCCCCCCGCTCCCGCACTAGGACTCATTTTGTACTGCAGCAGAGCTGAGATGTGACAGTGTGGCTTACTTGAGTCCAGGCAGGTCTTTCACGCTGGCTGTGATTTCTCCAGCTTCAGGTGTCAGCTTCTCCACCAGCTCCAGCGGACCCCAAAATGACTTGTTCTGTCCCAGGAAGGTCTTCTTACCTAAGGGAGGACAGGAGAGAACTTCTCAGTACTTCTTTGAATATGTATACTTGACATGTATGTTGCTTTGGATAAAAGCATATGTTAGGTAAACATAAACATACACCTAGCCCCAATCTTTATTATAGTTAGGCATTTTAAGATCTTTTGAAAATAATTTTGACCAATGTCACCAAAGCCAAGATACTGGTACTTCCATGACAACTGAAATCAAGTAAGACATTACGATAGGCACAAATTAATAAAACCAAACAAATCTCCTGTTCCACATACTTTTAAGTCCATGTTTGAGGCAGTGCTCCATCACCACAAAGAACTGCTGGAGCGGGGCGTAGTCGGAGTCCAACGTCCGACCCAGGTTTAACGCCGACTCAATCAGGCCCTTGATGCTCAGCTTAGCCATGTTCATCAGGTTGAGCCTCTCGATGGCGATAGGGTCCTTGGGATCTGTGGACCACAGGCGAGACAGTTCAACAATGCATTCGTCCCCATGGAAACGGAGTTGTTAACAATCTTGATGCTTACTCTGGGAGGGGGGACAACGCACACATGCAGATTTAAATCAGGCAGGCCTATTTGGAGAGCCTGCAGCAGAAAGAAATTCATGACAACTGGCTAGCATGGTGATTCATTCGCACAGCACTACTCCAGCCTAGAAAGCTGAGCCAAATAACATGAGAGTATTGCAGCTCATTAAAATGATATGAAAGCTCTAATACCAATGTGGAGGGATGTATTACCAACAGGCTTCACAAAGACGTATTAAAAGCAAGCTGCTTTCCCTCAGAGATATTTCAGTTTAAAAAATAAATAAAAGTCTAAGCCCTTGACAAATAAAGTAGGCTAACAAAATCAGCTCTGCAAGTATCTGGTGTTGGCAGATGTCTAACCAATCATATTAATTAACTGTGACTGGATAGACTCAGTTTTACTGTTAAATTAAATCTACTAAGCATTCTAGATAAAGGCACAAGTGTACAGCTACTCATAATGAACACAGTTACACATTCCCTCAAGTGTTGTTTTAGCTGCACAGGACTCCCATACACACATATTGCACTCACACCTAACAGCAAGGCACAGCCGATTACTACATAGGCTAGTAAATGATCACAATGACTGATGAATGAGGGATGATTTCCGTTGAGACAAGTGCGGACTGGGTCCTACAGCAAACATTGTAGCCAGTGTGAGGAGTGAGGAGGGAGAGACAACACTGTTGGTATATTCCTAGAGATCAGTTGGTAGAGCAAGATGCTAAAACACCAATGTTGGTTCAAATCCGACTGGAGGATACTAGTTCAAACCAATTCCATAAGATAACCTATAAGCTTGTTTCGCCTGTACAGCTAGTTGCTTTACATGAAGGTGGCTTTTAAACAAATAAATATGAAATTAACCTACGCCACAACTTTCATGAAAGTGGAATTCTGTGGATTTATGTAAAAGCACCAGGGGAGTAAAACCCAAGCCTGTCTGGGTCTCTAATGAACCCTCCACTGTGTGTTTACAAGCTGCATAAAACACCCTCATTACTTCCCCTGGAAGCGAGGAGGTGGCAGAACAGCAGGGATGCAGCTCCCATCAAATCCCAGCGCTCCTCCTCTACCAGAGGCCGAGGTGTGAGAGAGAACCAGCTCCCGTCTGATCATCAGGGAGAGGATAGGAGCTGGTTTGGAGAAGGGGAAGGCCAAAGCGCTGAGACATAGGCGACACCAGTGCAAACAAAAAGGGTTTCCGAGGAACCAACATGGCAGAATACATGGTCCTGTAAATGTTAAGTTTATTTCTACACAACAATACATAGGCTAGAATTTGTAGTGTTAATGGCCAACTCAGCATAATCCACAGTGGTGAATCCATTCATTTAAAAACATGGAATATACTTGTCTATCTATCTATCTAGGCTAACACTAACAGATAAATTAAACTGTCCCCTAAAGAAAGTCAAGTGCAACGGAGGAGGCAGGGCGTGGGCAGATCAGACATGAGCATGGAGGATGACCGCAGTGCCAAGACACGACCACATGCCACTCCCAGCCACTGAAGCCAAAAGGACAGAATGCTGGGATGAACAGGGGAAAAGAAAAACGAATGAAAATGAATACAAAAAGAGGACTGTGAAAATGGAGAGGGGTAAATGGGAGACTCAGAATGTGGCATATGGAGGCTGTGACAGCAGCAAGGTCGCCTAGAGAGAGTGTGCATGGGAGTCTGTGTGTGTGTGTGTGTGTGTGTGTGTGTGTAGCACGGCCATGCAGGGACACGATCCGAGTCCTCCTTCAGCAGGTGGGTTGAAATGGGGCGGAGCTCTGTCGGGGGCCGGAACAGGGCGGGGCGGATGCTGGCCATACGCACCTTTAAACTCATCAAGCAAGCGCATTTGTTCCACCAAATCTGTGAAATCCTCCCATGAGTCTTTGCAACGGGCAATGAGAGAAAAGAAAAGGAAAAGGGAAGACAGGACAAAACAAGAACGTGTCATGCATATTATGAGTGGAAATTAAAAAGAAACCTCGATAAGAAAAGAAAGATGTAATCCAATGGCATTTTATTTAGTGCAAGACCAGATACTTCTCATAATCTCATGCAATTCTATTCAACTTGGTTATGCAGGCCTTGAAGCCAAGCCCAGATGAAATGTTCTTAACATCTGAATGACAATTGTGCTCACAACGATGTCTTTTATAGTCCATTCCATTGGATGACTTATTTGCCATTTCAGATTCTCAACTTCCAACCCAATTCTAAATGGGTTTACATTTATGAGGCCCATTCTCCATTTTAGCAGTGCTATTCTTCCCTGCCACTTGCTCCAATCCCTAAGAACAAAGGATAGGTAGTGGCACTACAAACACTCAATCCTGTGTCTCAGTGCAGACGTGCCCATCTTACCTCACTTCCTCAGTGGGATGTTAAGAACAGATGTGTCTAGACTGTCTATCCCTCTTTCTCTGACCAAACATTGAAAGGGGAAAAAAATCAAGGATAAAAACACATGTGTCATTGTACACCACTCCATACCTTAACCAATGGTAGACAAGGCTGGGGTGGAGTGGATCATTATTTTATTACACTACCAACAAGACTGAATTGCAGACTCTAGTTCAAAGCTGTCTCTATAAAACACCATAAACCACCATAAAATAACCTGGAAACTGCCAAAGAGATGAAACCTTAGGGCCTAATCTTCCGATTATTTTACATGTCCACTGAATGAAAGGGATGGTTCCTGTGAAAGCAGTTCACAAGAAATGCTTGTTTACAGCATCCCGAGCTGTGCTATAGAAGACTAGCCTATTTCCTGTCTAAACCCAGCATATTTCATTACAACAAAATCAATTTACTGTAAAAGTTCTCCGATGGCAATATGACATTGACTGGGACTGACAAAGGCATGCAAAAGGAGCTGAGGTGCCCAGGAGCCCAAAAGAAGGCTTAATAAAAATGTGTGTGGTAATCAAATAGCTTTCGTCACTGGATTACTGGTAGGCCACCATGATGTGCAAGGTAGTCATCCACTCCCTTAGCTCGGCCAAGAAGAACCAAAACCTCTGCGTTTAACCTAAAAAGCGTCTCCGTGTGGACAGGCCCTTAATCTTCAGAGATGGGTGCTATCATTAGTAGTTTGCTCACTGGTTGCTTTCATGTGAGGTCCCTCAGCCACTCCCCTCCCCGACCACTCAACATCTCCCCTGACTCATCAAAGCACCTTTCTATTGCAGTGGGCTTTGATGGGGGATTAAACCACAAGGCAGAGCAGGATAATGACAGCTTTTTTTCGCTAAAAAGGTAGGGCCTATGTTTTCTGTGCAGGGCTTATCAAGAGCAAGAACTCATGAGATCACCATCGTTTACAAACAGTTAAAGCAAGGGTCTGTAAAGGGTCAGGTTTTAACAGGAAAATTGTTTGTGACCTGTCCTGATGTTTAATGACCAGTTCCAGGAACAAAAATTACGCTTTTACGCAGGATTTTAAATGCAATTTAAATTTCTTCAACTGAATTTAGTGTTCAGATTCTGTTAAGGCTAGTAAGGCCTTTCATCTATGCACCCAAGATAGGTATACTTAGTGTTGCAAAGCTTTGGGAATGCGGCACTTTTAGGGGGAAAAAAACTACCTTGCTAGCACTGATTTAAAATCAGTTTTTCCCAGACATATCCCGCTGACAAAGTCACATCTAGCCATACGAGACATTAGTCAAGTCTATAGCAACTCCCCAACCCCTCCCCTACAAATAAAAGCACACAGACAACTGCTGACACTCCAGTCCCATGCTGGCCTGTCTAACACTTCACCCGTCTACCAGGGAAGAGCCAAAGGGCCTCATCAGCATGGCTCTGGCTGAGAGGTGGACTCACCTCAAATGGCTGAGTCATGCATTTACTCTGGACACGGTGGCACTGGCCAGCACCAACAGGACAGGCATTCACTCCAACGCAGATTCAACAGCATTTATCCAAGCACAGTTAATGTACCAAAATTCATTATGAAGCTGCTTATCAACCACCACAGCCTTTGACATGTAGGTAGGACGTGATTTTTTTTTTTAATGCCCAAAAGATATACAGCTCAGTCTTGGATTGATCACAGACACTATCCAACGACAAAAAAGATATGAATGATGCCTTCTACTACATCCATATGAATGCTATGTTCTGGAAGTAAAAATGAGGCTACACCACATTTAATCCTATCGAGCTTCTGCTTGCGGTGCTGTGCTAAGCTCTGACCTCAGATGGACACTGGATCTATTCGCAACTCTCTTCCCCACCATTTCCTCCCATGGCAAGCTGAAGGACAGCCCTCAGAACAGTGCCCTCTGGATAAGTGGTCACATCTCCATCTCCCCTTCTTATTGGCCACCTCAAGCTGACCCTTAAGCAGTCAATCACAGCCACAGGCTCCCTGGAGTGTTGTACGGCTGCCTTTGTTAGGGAAACGGCCACATCTGTGCCAGATCGGGCCCACAGCCGTGCCAGTGTCAGGTGCTATGTGGGATGGGCTTACCCAAGCTAGGTGTGTGCAATTCTGATTGCAGGGACTGCATTAACCCCTCACCCTCAACATATAGTGCTGAAGTGATGACATGATCACTCATGTACAGCAGTTGGTGTCCTGAGAGAGGAGGGTTGGTTTATGGATTGATGGAGGTTGGGGGAGGGTCTGAAACATACAGCTTGTGTCAGATTAATAATTAATGAAAAGAAAATAACTAGTTAAACTACCATTACTGTTATGATGAGAAATATTTGGATTAGGATACAGAATTCAGTGGAATTTTATAAAGCAAGATCAATTTCACATGGAGAGAAACATAATTTACAAGATAGAGGTTAGTGGCCTAAACATGTAATATACAGGATGATCAGAATGGCATGAAAGACAGAATTTGCCAAATGCAGAATTTGCCAAATGCAGAGCAGAGGAGGACACTCAGAAGTCAGGATAAGATTCTCAGTATTTCTCATCTGGAAAGACAGAGCTATTTGTCCACGTACCAGACCAGGGGACCAGAGGATCCTGAAATCTAATCTTGGTGAAAAAATGTCCTCTAATTTAGGCGTAATCACATTTCAAAATGAAGGGGACCAGTGCAACAAACAAGCAAAGGCCTTTATCTGTACTGCTGCCATTGCTGTAGACTGGCTAAGCACTGAATCACCACAACATGTTAAACAAAAACACTGCAGATGAGTGTTTGCTTGGAATGGTGACATTCTTCAAAATAGCTTATGGGGGAAAGGCTATGGACCAATTACTAGATAGCATAAAGGGAAGGTGACAGTTTAACTTCACAGTCTTGTTAAATGATAAATAAGGCACATTTACATGAACTAAATACAGATGCATTGTTTCCATGCATTTGCATTTGCAAAAGAGAAATGAACATACAGGGCTAACAGCTCCATTGTTGACACACCTCACTGACAAAAATGTGTCCTCTACACAAATAATTTTCCTGCTTTCACAGGCAACACCCTAAGGGATGGAGGATGGTCGGCATGGCAATAGATGCACAGCTACTGGAAATTCTACAATGGAATAAAGAAATGATACTCTCAGACTTCCAGACACAAACGTGTGTGTGTGTGTGTGTGTGTGTGTGTGTGTGAGTGTGTGTGTGTCTGGATGCAAAATGCATGCGCAGAGCTCATAAGGAGGCTGCCACAAGAGCACTGCCCAACCTCAGTGAGGGCCTTGCGTCTGGCGCCTCATGCTACGGCTAACCCAGTCCCACCGATGCCGGGGGAGGCTGGAGCCTGGCCCTGCCTGGACATACCTTCGTGGGCCGGCTCGGGGTCGGGCGTGAGGGAGATGTCGTTGAGTTCGCGCAGACACAGCCATTCTCCGTCCACGGACACGCGGAAGTTGCAGAGGTAAATGGTCTCGCGGGCGGCCTGCGTGATCTTGTCGGTGGTGGGGGTTGGGGCGTCGCTCTGAGGCGTCAGGTCGGACATGATGATGACTCAGCTGATGCTACTATAACAACAACAACGCCACCGCCGCCACGGATTCCAGGAAAAGGTCCCCTCCTCGCTTGCTCACCCAAACCAAGCCAGGCACCTCTCCAAAAAAACAAGTGGGAAAAAAATCCAGAGAGAATAGCAGAAAATAAAGAAGAGTAAGACGAGGAGGAGGAGGAGGAGGGGGGAAGGAGGAAGGAGAGGAGAATTCTTTACGCTCTGCCTGTCGTCTCCAACAGCACCAGTGAATCAGCAGAGCGGAGGGAAAAAAACACGAGAGGAAAACAAAGAGCAACACGGGGAATGGATGGAGGAGGAGGAGGAGAAAAAAAACAGGCAAACAGCAGGACTCAGATAGGGATGCTATTCTTCTTCGGATTCGGCTTGTGCTGTCTGCACCTCCCCCCTCTTCTCCTTGTCTTCCACTGCTGCGCCTACTGGTGTGCTCACGGGTGATGGTGGTGCTGCTGCTGCTGTGGCTGTTCTCCTCTGGTGAATGAGCAAGTAGAAACCCCCGCGTGTGAAATAAAGGGCTTGCCCTGCCTCTCTCCCTCTCTTGCTCTGTCGTGTCTCAGCACAGAATGGGCCAACACGGATTTGGGCGCTGTTCGCTGGGCTCCTCAGCGGCGCTACTGGAATCACACAGCCCTGTCTCTGCTCAGCACACTGACACACACACTGAGTATGCACACACATGTATGGCTCCCTCCGCTACGGTTAATTGGATTGGCTAGCGATGCACGCAGGGTGGGTGTTGACCAAGATGGCTGCCTTAATGAGCAGGATGGTAGAGGGTCACGTGAGCAGATGGTGCAAGCGCAGCGAAACAAACGTGTGTGGGGGGGGATGGGGTGTAGAGGGGAGGGAGTTAAAAGGCCCTCAAGATGCACAGACCAGGCTATATCCCTCTGCATCGAGCTTCGGCAGAACTGCCTGCGTATCCAGGAGGGCTAATCAGTGGCCGATTCAGGTCCTCTGGAGGGGAGAGACTGCAGTCTGTGTAAATGCTTGGCCAGAATGACGAAGATGAAGCTAAGCCACTATATTATCATGAGATTTAGAATAAAAATGTGGCCCATATGAGTGACACTGAGTTGCTATTTTGTTTATTTATTACCTATTTTGGACACTAGCTTAGCTGTCTCAAACTCACACTGCTTCCTTTCAAATCCTACAATAACACGATAAAAGAGAAGAATCAACAAAGAAGCTCAAAACTAAAAAGGGAATACATTCTGGGAGGTGTGCTGAAATCTGTGTGTCAAGTACACCTTATCTATAAGCTAATCACAAATTACACTCAACACTTTAAATACAATAAGTGCATTTCTCGACCATTTCTTCAAACAGCACCACAAAAGTGACTACCAAAGCTTGTAACTGTCTCAAAATGTTTATTTTGTCGTCTCAATTAGTAACCAAAATAACTGTGTCAAAGAATATGTCCTGACCACCAAAATGAATGCTTGATATAGTTAGTAACTGAGACTGACAAAATACTTAGTTAGCCTAGTCATGTTTTATAAAATTACACTAGACCTATACCAGAGACTTTGGCTAGGCCTATGCCCAATTTTGCTACTGTATCTGTCATTTAGGCTGATTCATGGATTGAGAAACAAGCAGATGAACATAGACATTTCACTTCATTCAGAAAATATCTTTTCCACATAGCCTACAGGACAAAGTAGAAATCAACAATATTTTAGTGCTTTCCCACAAATCATTCCCTAATTTTTTTAGTTTACATTGACACAAATTGTATTGTATTAATTACTACTGTATTTACTCAGTAAATTTACTACTGAATTTGGAATGCTGCTTCTTACGAAACCCCTTCCATTCCTATGAATGAGATCCTTATGGATGATTTTAAAAGAAGGTAAAAGTGTGTTCTGCAAAGTCAAAAAGTTAAAACCATGACTGAACCCATTGTCTGTTTACCTCACTTAACCGCATGTAAACAATAAAGGTTTGAATGACAAGTAATTTAGCAAACATTCCATACCACAACACAGATATTGATGAAAATTACGAGTTTAATCCATTTGCATATCAGCTTGTAGACAACTGGGCCTAGCAGATGTATTGGGGTGTAGCCTAATACTAAACAGCAGATGACTGTGCAAAAGTATAGCAAAATGTTCAAAAGAATGAGAAATTGCAGTTTTGATAAGTAAGTATAAGTATATATACTCTTTTGATCCCATGAGGGAAATTTGGTCTCTGCATTTTTATCCCAATCTGTGAATTAGTGAAACACACTCAGCACACAGTGAGGTGAAGCACACACTAATCCCGG
This sequence comes from Alosa sapidissima, assembly GCF_018492685.1. Taxonomy (NCBI): domain Eukaryota; kingdom Metazoa; phylum Chordata; class Actinopteri; order Clupeiformes; family Clupeidae; genus Alosa; species Alosa sapidissima. Next base: position 11,709,858 of record NC_055964.1, read on the forward strand.
CGCAGTGAGGGGTTAGGTGCCTTGCTCAAGGGCACTTCAGCCATACCTACTGGTCGGGGTTCAAACCAGCAACCCTCCGGTTACAAGTCCGAAGCGCTAACCAGTAGGCCATGGCTGCCCCCCCATGATGTGCTGCCACGGCCGTGGCTGCCCCCCATCATGTGCTCAAACGACTAGATGATGTGGAGGTTGAACATTTCGAAAAAATTAATACCGATCTATGCAGTGCATGGATAGCCTATATTTTGCACAGTTGCACTTCACATAGGCCTAATGATGCTGTTTTGAAGATCATGAATGTGCACCATCTATGCAGACATAGAACATATGTCAAGGGCCATGACCCTAAGCCTAGTAATTTGCTTGCTCATAGCAGTTCTCTTTTTTCCCAACCCTTACTCACCTTTCACTTTTAGCAGCACCCTACCATATGGCAGAGAATGTCCGAAACCCATAAACACATCCAGCCTTAGAATCAACTTGTTCATTTCCTATGAACATAGAAATGTCATAAGTAGGCCTACTCTGGGCTACTGGTATGTTAAGGTCACAGCACCTGACTAGCTCAAATGCACATTCCAAATAATGACAGTAACTGCACCTTTTTCTTCTGAACCCACTCTCTTCACCTACATATTCTACAGGTTTGTGTCATGTCTCTCTAGATGCACTGCTCCTTCTCAAGGTACAGTAGACTAATCATCAATGCACTGATGAAACAAGATCCCTTGACCAAGATGAATGTAATTACGCACCCAAGCAGCAAGCACATATTACATAACTGCAAGCAGAGCCAACAGCAGGACGAATGTGCACGGCAAGTCCTTTACAACGTCCCTGACACCACTATTAGTGACCCATCATCCAATGACGAAAACTCGACTCCATAATTCCATCAGTTGAAAACAACTGATGTATAGCAAAGCAGGGTTGACGTTGGGTCTACAGCACTACTAATACACACGGAGACTGTCCTAGATGTGTATTTATAGCGAACTGTCTTGATTATTGTTGTGTGAGCGTGCCCTACTTATCTCCTAGCCTGCTGAGTAATCCCATCAGTGCTAAAGCATTGGGCATCAAAACGATAAAGAGCCAACGAATTTTCCATTTCTTTATCATGAATCATTCTCTTCAATGCTTATCAAACATTATGTAGCTAAGTAGCCTACTTCATCCGAGGTGACGTCCAAACGCCGTTGGACATCTGTAGCATTCCCAGCAATCTGACACCCCAAAGATAATTGGGATAAAATCACTATACCAGTGAAAGCTGTATTCCGTCATGTTGTTATGATCATTTACAGGATGAGTGGAAGTTGGTGTCATTGAGAGGACTCGCGTACCGAGGTTATGCAGTGTAAACAACATCTTAGCCTCTCTTGCAAAACAGCTAAACATAGCTAACCCCACAACAACGTAATTTATAGACACTATTATGCAAATAGGCCTACCACACTTACTTTTGGTCTTCTTTGTTCGTTCGATGTGAAAATCATATTGGACTGGTGTAACGTTAGGATTAGGCGACCCTTTTTTGAACTGAATGTTGGCAGCGCTTAAAGCCTCTTTAAAATATATCACCGATGTCGGCGAGAATGATTCTTCAGGACTACTGGTGCAATGTCCGTTATTTTCCTCTGAATGTCCACTTCCTAAATCCCCCAAAGTTTGGGAAACTTCTGAATCATCATTCCCCGACGGTTCAGTGGCATGGTCCGCCATCTTCAATTCAAATTCATGTGACTTTTGCGTCTCAGAAGCACGTCAACAACAAAATCACGGACATTCTCCCTCATTAACTGTCAAAAAAAAGCTGATCTCTACATGTTTCAGAAAACGCATTTCTCTCCACTCCTACTGACCAGAGGTAGAAGCAATCTATCCATTCTCTCACAGAAAAGCTGCTTCCAAGCTGTGGCCCGTGATAGGGCGTGACGTGCGCAGACGAGTGTTTACCTTTACCACTACAATTAAAGGCGCAGTACCGAATATTTTGTTGACAGATATCTGCCAATTCATTTTTTTACGGTATGCAATGCATGTCACTCATTAATCAATGGCATTTGTTTACGACATTATTTTTGTTATTTAGCTTACTTAATCATTAATAGCATAGCCTATCTTCGTCTGAATCAGGCATCTGATTTAACTTCTGTCTGGGCTTAACATTTTATCTAGGTCTCTGAGAAGTTTACATAGCCAACGTCTAATCAAACTAGATGTACCGCAGAGCGGTACAAAATGTGAAAAAGTTTGTCAAATTGTGTTAATTTCCTACTTTGTTCCTTTTTTGTGTGTGTTTGTACAGAGTGTACAGAGTGTGTGTGTTTGTGTATGTAGGTGTGTTTGTGTGGGTGCATGTGTGTGAGGGTGTGTGTATGTGTGTTTATGTGTTTGTGTGTGTGTGCATGCATGTGTAGTGTGCTATTCAACCACTTTACCAATAACCTAGCCCTAGCCCATCTGTTATAATAATGGTTCCTTCAAAATACTGTAGGGGACTAGTGAATCACCATCATTTAACAATGTTAACAAACATCAGATGTAAAGTATATACATATATATATATATATATATATATATATATATATATATATATATATATATATATACACTTTACATCTATATATATATATATATATATACAGTATTAGGGTAGTCCTTATTTTTAAAGTCTCCAATTGTCATGCTCTTAACCCTTCAAATTGTTCCTTTATATAAGAAAGAAAATACAGCATGCCAATTTTTATGGCAGTAACATAATAATTACTGATAGCTCAATAGCTTTAAACTTTCTGAGATTTTGATGATTTTCGTAAAAACAGATAATTTGAATTGGTATTGTAACTGGCTAGTAAAATTCCAAAAAAATCTCCATAAAAGCATCTAATGCACCATATATTCCTAAATATGTATTTTAGATACATATTTTAGATACATGTCTCAGTTTACTTATTGTAGAAACTAAATACAAATTAATCCATCCATGACCCGGTTTAGCAGATTTACCTTTCCTGGTGGAATCAATACATATTTCTATTAATGATCACTTTGGTTATTGTTTGGGTTTAGCACATTTTTTGGTCTTCATGAAAACATTCAAACAATTGTATCCACGGAACCCCAAATATGTGCTACAAAACTGCATTAGGAAAAGGCACCTCTTCTGCTACAATTTTGGAGATTTCCAAATACTGGGACAATGATCAATGATCAATAGTAGTTGCAACAATTGCAGTTTCTCCTTCATATGGTGGAAGATCACCGATGGATCTATCCTGCAAAAAGTCAACACTGGCTGCTGAGCATCAGAAATGAGGCATTGTTGAAAACTTTGACCTTTTTTTTTAGATTGTTGTCATTTTTGTCATGTCAGTGTTGCTCTGATTTCAATAAAATGTAGTTCATTTGCAGCAACTTTTAATATTACTTGCATATTACAATAATGCCGCACAGCTTAACATAGGCAATCTTCCACATGATTGAGCTACCTCTAAATATCATTATTTTGTCAAACATTTAGCATATTTCTAATTTTGAAGTTAAAAGGAACAGTTTAAGAGGTTAAGACACTAACATTTTGCACACAAAAAATGGACTTGATAAGGACCACCCTAGTAATATATGGTGAGTCAGGACCTGAATTTAACATTCATGCAAAGGAAAACATCTCCTGCATATAGTGTCCCTGTAACTGCAATAGGGCATTGGGATTGATATTTGTTTGGTGGCTTTCGGCCAAAGAGAAGAGTGCCACCTACTGGCCAGCCACCAACACCACTTCCAGCAGGAACCTACTCTTCCAAGGAGGTATCTTATCCAAGTACTAACTAAGCCTGCTTTCAGTAAGTCGGGGTATCTGCTGGTCTGGCTGCTGGCTAAAAGCAAAAGGTGAAAGGCATAGCTATATGATTCTAACTGTCTCACTGAATTGCATTATGCACACTCAATTCTCACTGGTATCTGCTACAACAAGTACAAAAACATGATTAGTTCATAGATTTGACATGTCCCAGGTAAAAAAGTAGTATACTTTAGTGTGTTAGAAATATGATTAAAGTACATGAAGTATAAAGCAAGTATGCTTACGCTTTTTGTACTTTATGTAAAGTATGTTTAATGTGTACTTTTAGAAAGTATACTTCAAAGTAGATGTTATTAAGTTCAACTTCAGTGTACTAAAATTAAATATACTTATTGTGCAATAAGTGTTTTTGTAATGTACTTTTTAAAAGTGTACTTTGTTAGTGTATTTTAAATAGTAAAGAAGTTTATTTAGTTTTAGTGTATTAAATTGCTAATACTTAGAGTTGTAATATAGTGTACTTATGGAAAGTATATTTGTTTTGGTAGGCCTAATACATTGTTTGTATAGTTTCATAGTCATAGTATTAAGTTCAACTTCAGTGTATTAAAATTAAATATACTTATTGTGCAATATTCAAAGGGTTTTTGTAATGTACTTCTTAAAAGTGTACTTTGTTGTTAGTGTATTTTAAATGGTAAAGAAGTTTATTTAGTTTAAGTGTATTAAATTGCTAATACTTAGAGTTGTAATATAGTGTACTTATGGAAAGTTTATTTTTTTGGTAGGCCTAATACATTGTTTGTATAGTTTCATAGTCATCTCACCTTTAATAAAATACTAATGTGTGTAGCTTTTAGGCCTGATATGTCAGCCGCATGGATGGCAATGTGCAATAACCTAGTAGCCTGGCGGGCCATCCTATATCATTGAAATGTATAGTCTGGAATCGAATCATTCACCTGCTTAATCCAAGGGGCGGGCAGAGAATTGTCTTTCAAACTGCCTAGGCATGCAATAGGCCAGCGCTACGACCATATCCGTATCCGGTCGGCAAAACGGCAAATACATCCTTCTTCGAAAGGAATGACTTAAGTGCATTGTGTTGCTCTACTTTCAAAGAAAAGCACAAGTCCAACTCCTCCAAAGTTGACGCCAACGCCGATTCAAACAACCGCTCTTCGTTCGCCATAGCCACCTTCCTTGTTGTTCACCGTCGCAGGATGTCGTTATCCTGTTAAGCCCGCCTTAAGACTCTCTAACGAAATAGAGCGCTGTGATTGGAGAACATCCACTGTGTTAAGCCAATAGAAATTCCTATGGTTCCATACTAGACGTACAGGCTGAAAATTAATTTGAAAATTAATTTGCCGCCGCTAGGGTGTGTCTAGATTTCTAGGCTAATAACCTAGCCTAGACACACTGATCTATCAGTTTTGGTCATCAAATAATATTTTTTCTTTTGTTGATTTTGTGTCTTAGCAAGGTAGTAGCCTATACGTTTGTGATGTAGTAGAGGTTGTGAGGGGATGAATGTGGCATTTTGTTAAATTTATAGGCAACACAGTTAAATGTATAGACCCTTTCAACAATAAAAACAAAAACAATGCTTGGACGTTCTATTTGGGCCCCAATCTACTTCCTCTGCATTAAGATAACATATGGAATGTTAAAAAGGAAGCCTTGTGGGGCCAACTATGATGCTGATAATGGAACTCTCTTGAAAGGGTCCATAGGCAGTCCAGTTGACCAATAACATGGTTGTTTGAATTTGAAATGGAGTGGGCGGATCTGTGCAGCTTTCGAGCAAAACGTGGTGTGAGCAAACATTAACGTAATTTTATACAGTCTATGCTTGTAACTTTATTTGCAAGACAGATGGACTGTAGAGACCAGAAAATGCATACGTTTACGGTCCGTATTGTTACAGGTTTGTCCAAATTAAAGATACCATAAATTCTAGTCATGCCAGAGACGTTTGTCCTACAGAAGGACTCGTCATATGAGATAACAAGGGCTGAAGCCAGTTGGATCTAAAGTGCCAAGTTATTCGTTATCAGGTGAGTCCCAAAGCATATTGTTAAATGATTCTGATGTAGCTTACTCTTTATGACCTTCGGTAGTCTTTGGAGAAGTTAAATTGATGGCTTAGCAATCTTTCAATAGTTTGTTTTTATCCTTGCTAGTACAAGCTAGCAATGCCAGATCACGTTAGCTAATTTAGCTAATGTTAACGTCATAAACGTCGACCAGATCCCTATCAAGAAGAAAACTAACGTTACATTATTATTGACAAGCGTTGGCTAGCACAAACGTTAGACAAACTATGATGGAAGAAAGTGTGTTCTTTATTAAGCAACGTTTGCCTAAAGTTCACCAATGTTCTTTAATATTATAGTGTAGGCTAAGTTAACTCACAGAAAGGAGGATGGTGCTAGGCTAGTCACACTTCACACTCATTAGGCATGCTAATGACATTGTAGCTGTTTTTTTCCTTTAATCGTGGAGACATCTTTTAAAATGAGTCTACAGGAGAAATTACATGCATTTTATGAAGTAGAACATTTTTTTCCACCATTGATATTAGAGGGGGAATTAAACCTGGTGTTCTACTAAGTTAGTGCTATGAAGCTTAGGCTACATGATTGATATTATGCCTTGGTTTATGCGATAGATTTAGATTTTTTTTAATTATTTGTGTTTGACAGAGCATTCAAGTTCATTTCATAGTAGTGTTTGTAATTTACCTAGTTTTAATCTGTAGCCTAACTATGTTTTTACAGGTGTTCCTGGACAGTTTTGAAACCGAGATGTCTGAACGCCTCAAATAATCAGCAGTAAAGGTAAATATTCTTCATCCAGGACCTTGTCGCATAACTCAAGCCAAAATGCAACCTAGGGTCTTTTTGTGAATGTACCTGAGTCAAACTTTCGTTTGAAAGCATAATTAAGTCAGAAGCGCCACCATTAAGCTTGACTGTATTGTCGTTTCTGGGTCAAATGCCATTTTGAATGGGAATCGTAGGGGCAGAACTATTTTGATACATGATGATTTTGATTCATGCATCAAAATAATAGGCTAGTGCCCCTACGACTCCCATTTAAAATGCCATTTGACCCGAAAACGATAATACAGTTGTTTTGGAAACAAAGGAATCTAAGGTAATCAAATGCAGAAAACAGGGTGGTTGCACTCATATCGGTGCCAAGGTGCACAACGCTTTAAGAAAAGACTACCTGGCCAGGTCTACCCATACCAGGATGGCAAACAGATGGTGTCAATACCAATTTGACCCATAAAAAGTAAATGGCAAATAGGTACAGATAATCTGTATTAATCTCATCATTGCCAATGGATTTCTGTGTAAAATATTGTTTATCTTGTAAAATGTTGTCCATCTTCTTTCTGTTCACAGACAACAGAGACAAATTCTCTAATACCAAGGTCAATGCATTTGACTGCTGTCCAGCCCCGGGTTGCCACCGAAAACTTTATGCATCTTGGACTGGAAGATGGTTTGCTAGTAAGGAAGCTAGCTACCACAGCCTTTGCCACCACATCTCAGTGTTGGGAGAGAAGTTCACTCACTGCACAACTCTACCAGCTGTACCTTTCCTCCTCAGCCATGATCCGTAACCACCATGGTTTTCTTTCTGGGCCAGAAGACTTTGCAAACAAATAAGCAATAAATGATCATGCATTACAAATTTAGCCATGTTAGACTGTTAAGTTGTTGGCTTGTAGGCTGGGTGTCCAGTAAACAATTTCAAGCTTAGAGGGCAAATTCTCTCACCTAGGAGGGTAAACAACTTTTGTTTTTCATGAAATCTGCATTTTGAATTGATGGTCCTACCAATGAGGCTGTAGAGTATCGCGACACAATAGTGGCAAAAAGCACTTGCACGATGAAACATGCATTTGGGTGTATTATATTATATATTATTTCACACACGTAGATATTAAATGTGTGTGCACAAATTCTCTCTGCGCGTACGCACTCAGAGGAAACTGCTCCCCAAGCATGGAAGAAAATGCTGCGAGCGAGGAGGAATCTGACCAGCGCTCCAAACAGCAACTCGAAAAATCTATGCATGTGAAATAACATAATACGCCCAAATGCATGTTTTATCGCGTTACCACATCCAACTTGAAAAGATATGCTCAAGAGATCCATAACTTTCAGGAAAATGTTTTACTTTTGTTATGGATGAATATTATGTTTTGTTTTCATTCATGTCAATAAAATGTTTTTCTCATAATCAAAGTGTAATTTGTCATGTAACAGAATAGGTAGGAGAGTACTAATAGTAAAAATCACACTAATATTATACTTAAATTGTATGCCTTTATAGTGCTTAAAGTATCTTAAGACTATACTTTTATTAACATAACTGCAAACTTTCAAGGCACTTATTGTAGTCAGGAAGCACATTTGAAGTTAATTGAAAATATTACAGAAGCATGCCAAATGAATAGAAATGAGGATGATAAGAGTGTATTCAAAATACACTACTACACTATTATTAATTATACTGTATTGCCTTTTAAGTACATTTCCAATACACTTGGGATGTTACAAAATTGTACTGCGACTGTGTTTCGAATGCTCATAAAATCTCTTTTTGTATAATGTACTTAAGAACACTTAAAGTTTGAAAAAAGTTCCATTTTAGCACACTAATTACACTCAAAGTATAGTCAAGTTGGTATTAAGTTGAACTTAATACATAATTCAATACACTTAATTACACTTGGATTTTACGAAAAAAGTACAAACGGTACTTAGTACACTTTCAAAAAGTATACTTTTAATAGTTTTTTTTTTACCTGGGGTAAAATACATTTTATACAACCCCACCCCCATTTTGCCTGTTCATAATTCTGAGAAATTCTTGAATTGTGTGCATGTGTACGTGTTTATGTTTGTGTGTGTGTGTGTGCGTGCGTGCATGTGCTTGTGTGTATGCCTGTATACGCCTGTGTGTGTGCATGTGCATGCGTACATATGTCTACTGTGTCATGCGTATGATTACTGTGTGTGTGTGTGTGTGTCTGTTTATGCACATGTGTGCATATGGAATGGGTTAACATAGCCCCTGGAGCCAAATATACACAAAAAATTGGTCATCCTAGTGTCAGGATCTGGCCTGGACTGATGACTTTGTGCCACCCTGGTGGCCATTTTGTGTATTGTCCTGTGTTTGCTTTTGCCTGTTCCCCATGTGCTCTGTTTACCTGTCTGCTGTCTTGTGACTGTCTCCACCCCTTTTCCCTTATATGGTCTGCACTTCCTGTCTCGTCAGTTTCCCTCCATTTCTGCTCACACCTGTTCCCCGTTATTGTCTTGTTGGTCTCGTCCAGTCTTCTGTCTTTCTGTTAATTAGTCTGTGTATTTATGCCACCCTGTTTCTCTGTTCTTTGTTGGATTGTCATGCTTTTCGCCCTGTTGAAGTCCTGTCCGTTAGTAAGTTTGTGATCCAATAAAGTGTGTTTTTCTAAATTCTGCCTGGAGGAGTCTTGCACTTGGGTCCAATCCGGCATTCCCTGACACCTAGGCATACGGTTCTCAAGATATTCACAGAAAACTCTGTTGGTGTACAGTCACTAAATGTACACATAAATTAATTGTATGGCCCACCATGAATCAGCCAGAGATATTGTGATTTCCATTTCTAGCTGAGTAAACACTGGATAAGCTTAGGCCCTTCCATGATGTCTAACAGGCACAAGACTGCAATTGGCTTCAAAATGTATGTTGTAATTACTTCTACCAAACGATGTTTGGTTTCTTTTCTATTTTTGACAGATCGACCACTTGATCAGTGATCATGTGTCATCAGAAGTGTAGTGGTAAAATAATGGTAAACTATGAATTCTGTGATCATGGTATGGTGGAATGCGCCATGCTGTAACATATTTTTAAAAGGGCATTCAGAACATGTTTGATTATGGTGGAGGTTATTGTCCAATGTTAAGAAACAATACCAATGGTACTAAACGATCCCTAGAGTGTTTATGAGTGAATGTGGATACGTGTGGCTTTTTAATGTTAATAGTTGCAACTTGCAATTAGTGAATAAACTCTTTTGAGAGGTGGATAAACTCTAATAAGAGGTGGATTAACTCTATTTCTGAAATTTCAGAGGTGCATGGATAAACTGTGTTAACTTGCATCTAGCCTCCATTACATCTCTATTTGTCATGCAAATATTGGAAGCACTTCCTCCCTCCTACCCTTCCTCTCTATATGGATTAATTGAGATCATGCCATGTCTTACTATTTTAACTATAACACTGTTCTCCTTTTGCCCACCCCCTTATCCGACTAGTTCTGTTGCAAGACTGTGACACTGTCGTCTTTTACACATAACAATCTCTAATAAGTCAACATCTTACTTTGATCCAAACCATCAAAAGGCATTATATTTGTATCAAAAGTGTTAAAACAGACAAATTAACAAATATATTTAGATTATATTTAAATTACAATTACAGCCTCACTTTGTCAATTAGTAGTTCAATTTCTACAGAGCAATATTTGCTAAGAAGCTAAAGAAAGAAGGTTTTAAGCAAAGCAAAGAAAGTGATTGCTGGTAAGGATGTTACTATCTGTAAACATTTAATAATAAAGCTGAGCCTAAATGATCTGACCAACCATTTTTATCTACAAGTTAGGGTTATCATAGGAGCAAGTGCAGCTATCAAAACTATTATTCTGTAGTGTGTTAAAGTATACACTAGATGGCACAAAAGGAGTGAAGTTTAACTTTGTCAGGAGAGAGGATAGTGGAATTCAGAGCATGTGGAATTACAGTAATCAGATAAACAACAAAGACCTGCAATCAAGTCATCCCATCTCATTTGTGATTTTAGATATTTACTCTGTCACTCATATATCATTGACAAGGGAGAAACAATTTAAGATACTCTGAGTCCTGCCATTAAAACTTTGATTTAACTTTTACATAAAAGTGTTCCTGCCAGGAATGTGGATGTTTATTAGTGGACATATACTGTACAGCCAACTGACCTATGCACTTCAGGCAAAAACAAGAGATGCTTTGCTTGAAACCTGTTGAAACCTTGCTGTTCTGACCACAACAGTCACAGTGTTTTTTCAACATTTCGCTTTAAATGGCATGCCTGCCTTTATTGTGTATACGTGAATCGCTTATTTTAAATAGCCACTGATGGAGGGGAATTCACTCTTGATGTGGTGACTGTTTTGTGATGGTCTATCACACAGGTAGACGTGAATGGTGGAATGGTGTCAGTAGTCAGTTCAGACATGGCTTACTTCTCCTGCTGACACTGGCTGCCGAGGGCTGTGCTTGTCTTGTTGGTCTCGTCCAGTCCTCTGTCCAAATAGGCAGCTTCAGACTAAACGCACCAGGATGTTTATTTTACGGGCAGCCGTGGCCTATTGGTTAGCGCTTTGGACTTGTGACCGGAGGGTTGCCGGTTCGAACCCCGACCAGTAGAAAGCGGCTGAAGTGCCCTTGAGCAAGGCACCTAACCCCTCACTGCTCCCCGAGCGCCGGCAGCTCACTGTGCCTGGATTAGTGTGTGCTTCTGTTCACTGTGTGCTGAGAGTGCTTTTGTCAGACTGGGGGAGCTCTGTTTTAAAATAACATTGTGTTGGCCATCTGACTATCTTGCTTTTAGTGTTGTTTGTTTGTTTGATGACATCACGCTCAGATCAGAGATGGAGCCAGGATGCGATGTGCTTGTGTTGTAAGTTGGGTGGTCTGCTGTGTTAGAGGGACCCTGTGGTTGGACTCATATAGGCACCTTTGTTGATGGTAAAATAATCATGTGCGTTTGATGATTTCCTAAGGTGTAATATGTTACTACTGTTGAACTGGCAAAATCTAATGTCATGCCATACACTCATGACTTTTAACTAAATCTCATATATCAGCATCACACACAATTTGAGGTTTTGTTCATGGATTTGTTTGTAATATAGATCAAATGACAGTGAAAGACATGGGAAAGTCAGTGTCTGCCCACGTTTTCAGCCTGTTTCCGAGAAATGGGAACCTGCCCTATATACTCTATTTGTGTTGTGTCTTGCCAGACGAGAGAAGTTGTTTTAAAATAACATTTGTGTTGGCTATCTGACTCTTGCTTTTATTGCTGTTTGTTTGATGACATCACGCTCAGATAAGAGATAGAACAGTGCCATGTGTTGTGAGTTGGGTGGTCCGCTATGTTAGAGGGACCCTGTGGTTGGTCTATAGGCACCTTTGTTGACATGGTTTGATGGAATGTGACTTTACAGCGCATTCTACTCCTGTATCTGGCAAAGGAAGTGGATGTGCTGGACATTCATAACCAAATAAAAGTTCATTAATGTATGTGCAAATAGGGGTGAGCTGTATCTCTGTTGGGTTGGCCTTATAATGAGCTCATTCTGGATCAGCTCATTCCTTTAGAGTACATTATTATCTGGGAAATACCGCAAAGCAAAAAGCCACTCCTCTGACATGTGCACAGCCCGACCTCCTAATGTTTTCGAAAGTGAAACTGAATTGCCCCCAAGCTTAGTATAAAGCTTCACAGGCAAAAGGTCTGAGCGCATTCTGCTCCAGGCAGTTAAGAGGATAAATAATTGCATACCTCAGCTCCAAGATGAAAATAACTCTTACATTAGTTTCTTGTATACTTTTTGGAGTTAGTGTTACATCGAGCAAAGGTAAGTAAATGTGCCAGTGATTTTACATTGTTGTTGTTTTTTTCAACATTGCAATTCTACAGTACAGCCGGCATAGAAACATTATCATATCAAATCAGCTGCATGATGGTAGGCTCAGTTATACCACTGAATGAGCGAGTTTAAAACAAAATTATGATTAAAGTTCGTATTAAAATCACAGTTAATCTGTGTTACTTTCATACCTGCTTTGCATTTGTTTGTTAGTAAATGAGCTTGTTTGTTTTCAGGACACATTGGAGGAAGTCTAGAGAGATGTACATGCCATGGACAAAGACAAAGAGTCAGACGACAACTGATCGAAAAAGTCCAAGTTCTGCCACCAAGTGTGTCCTGTTCAAAGTTGGAAATTTTGTGAGTATGATTTTGGTTTAAGTCTCTCTGGCTTGTTGTTTTGTATGCTGTATTTGAGCACACAAATAATCACAAGTTTTTAAATGTGTTAGGGTTACCTTGAAAAACAACAAGAAGGCCTGCGTGAACCCAGAAGGGAAACAAGGGAAACGTTTCCTCAAACTTCAAAGGTTAGTAGTTACAAACACATGCGTGGGTGTTCGTGTTGGGGGGTGGGGGGGTAATGGGTAACGGTTGTGGAAATGGGAGTGGAGGTGGGGGGTGGGGGTTAATGAGGGAAATATGAACTGTATGAGATATATGGGGGGGAAGTGTAACCAATCTATTCTTTTCTTTTTTCTCATTATTTTCCCCTGATACTTTTTGGAAATTTATCTGGACATTTTCAGCAATATGATGCTTTGGGTGTGATAACACTACTAAGAGCACAATAGCACTCTAATCTGTTTTAATCAAGTATACCCAGACTCCTACAATATAAAATGTCCCTGAAATAAGTACTTATTTAATCACCTTTGTTTTGTTTGTTTTTTCTCCTCAGTGATGGCAAACAAGGCAAAAGACGAAACCCCGGACCTAAAAAGAGACAAAACCGGAAGAAGCAAAGCTGATAGGCCTACATGGACGGGGCAGGCCTGAAATCATGTTACAAGGGTGCACTCCTGTACATTTGTACAAAGGAGAGGTCTGTCCAACCTGTCAGTAGTGGAGCTCTAAACATAGGCGTGGTAGCACTGTGATTGCTTAAGGCATTTTGTGGTTACTGTTTGCTCATAATTTGTTTTCATAATGTACATAGTTCTCTGTAACGAAGTTCTACTACCTCTTTTCTGTGATATATATTTTAATTGAAATAAAAACATGTTTTAATATTAAACTTAAATGTCTTTGTTCTTCTTTTTTATATCACAGTAATATTTCAGTTCCCAGTGGGTTATCAGCACGCACACACACACACACACACACAAACAGGATACAAGATTTCCCAAGTCCCTATAAAGTCAGTGTGTTTCTCCTCCCATCAACTGCTAGGTCCAGTTAGCTACTATTAGGATAAATGCAGAGACCAAATTTCCCTCACAGGATCAAAAAAGTATATATACTTATACTTACTTATAATGATTGTCTTCCAAAAGATCATTTCCTAAGGTGTCATATGTTATTACTGTTGATCTGGCAAAATGTAATGTCATGCAATGCACTCTGACTCAACAAAATCTCAGCATCACACACAATATGAGGTTTTGTTCATGGATTTTTTTTTATTGTGCCCCAAAATATGTACTCATCTGTGATTTATTGTTAATACAGATCAAATGTATCCGTGGGTGATATTTGGCAATGGGCACTTAACCTTTGGTGGCCACAGCCACAGACAGTGAAAGCCATGGGAAAGTCAGTGTCTGTCCTCGTTTTCTCATAGACAGTCTGTTTCCAAGAAATGGGAACCTGCCAGAGGGATGTGTGTTGGCTGAAGTGTTGGCTCACAGCCCAGTGTGTGTGGCTTAGTGGTTTATGTGGTGCTTGCACGTGTGTGTGTGTGTGTGTGTGTGTGTGTGTAAGAGAGAGAGAGAGAGAGACAGATGAGGCAAGAGTAAAAAAGGGAAAGGCCCAATTGACAGTACAAATAGGCTACATGAGCCTCTCACCATTCATTCACAACTCAACACGGCATCGAGACAATTACGACAATCAGAAACCATGAAATCTGCGGCTCTTGTCATTATGGCATTTCTACTCTTGGTAGATGTGAAAGGTGAGGTATTTATCCTACTTACTTGCACCCTTGTACTGAGCATGTAATTTCAGATCAAACTTGTTATTAGGTCAGGCTGCATTTACAGCGTTTCGGACGCCACAAGGAAGATGCCAGTGTTTAAATGGACTAGTGGACTTAATTCCTCGACACAACATTGCTAAATTAGAAATACACCCAGTTAGTTCCTCGTGTACCAACTTGGAGATTGTGTAAGCATCACGAAAGAGCATAAATAAGTGACTTTGTTGTTTATTTGACGTATATGCTCACAACTAACTGTTCATATGTCCATTTGTCTCCTCCTTTAGTGTTACTCTGAAGGCCAAGAAAGGGAAGAAATGTCTAAATCCAAAAGCAGAGTATACTGAAAAAGTCATCAAGGCTACAATACAGAGGAGGTAAGCTGCTAGACTTGGACTTGACCTTTTATAGCCCTATAGAAAAAGAGTCAAATGCTGTAGACAAGAGTGAATTCGGTCATGTAATATTGTTGCATTCTGCTGACAAGAATGGTGTGTGTTTGATTCTGTTGCAGGCATGTCCAGTAGATGAGGAGCAGATTCGGTCTTCTCTGCTATTCTGTTTCAGGTTATACTGACTTCCTGGATGTTTTTTTATTTGTTTACTGTAACTATGTAAATGCTGAACTATGTACATACTGAACATGTAAATATGTAAATATTTATGTTTTTTTGCACACTCTACATATGCCTATATGCCATTTTTGTACAGTCTTGTTTTGTTTTTTGAAATAAAAAAAGCTGTTTCTGTTTTGAATGTGTTTCGTTATCTTTTTGGACAAACAGTATGTAGGCAAACTGTTCTGACCTTGTGGCTTAATCAGGGATGCTTCAAAGCACTCTAATAGGGCTCTATGAACTCCTAGGGCTCTATGACATAGTGAGCACACATGCTTTTCATAAATACGTGTGACTTCAAAAAAAAATAGCATGCACTCACGATAAAGGTGCTAGAAACAAATAAAAACTGAAATGTAAAAAGAACTTGTCTGCACACTTTAATCCACGCTAGATTATTTAATAAAAGGCCAAGCTTTTGGTCATCCGACCATCATCAGGGCATAACCGTGATGATGAATATAAACACATGTGACCAAAGCGCAACATAAACATACTGTATATCGGATTGTATTATGACAGACATATCACAAAGAAAGAAAATAAAGTTATATAGCCATGGCAGCATATCCGAACATAAACAATAGGGCTTAGGCCAGTCTAGGAAAGGAGAGGATGAATGAGAAACAGTACAGAGAAGAATGTGCACATACAAATCATACAGAATGTTGGCAGAGGAGGAGGACAATAAAGGGGGTCACACACAACTACACACGTATCAAAATCGGCCTGAAAAATAGAAAGGGCAGTTGGGCAGTTTCTTGTGGATCTGAAAGCAAAATAAGTGAAAGTGGGAGTATCCTACTCTTTTCATCTGCTCCGTCTCATTTCAAACAGTTTTGTACCTCTTTCATGTCTATGGATTGGCTGGGCAAGCATCCAAATTCCCTTGGGAACAAGCACATGCCTTATGTTGCATTTCTCTGTGAAACCAGTGGTGTGACACCTACACACATGTACACACCTTTGTAATTACACCTTGGGATGAGTGAACCACACTTTCAGGTTTGGTGGCATTTGTTAGTAGAAACACACATGTGTCCTTTATGGCATACTGACCTGCTTCTAGTTACAAACTATTTCTGAGTCATCTGATAATGCCTGTGATCTACCTTGGAAAAAAGAGGTCATGACAAACAGATTCTGTTTTCTTTTGGTCCCTGAAAATCTTGCAGACATCATTTGCCAAAACTCAGCTGCAATATGGACAATAAGTTCACAGACTTGAGGAAGTGTAAAGTGTAGTCACGTGTTGTGGCAGTCCCTTCAGTGGCACTTCGCTTTTCCCTGGAAACAGCTAGAAATAGCTTTGTCGTTTGTTTTGTCTGCACTCTGAATAGGCACGCTCCTACAAGACCAGGCTAGATTAGGATAAAAGGGTTTGCACAATGAATCAGTGTGTTTTGCTATGGGTACAAATGTGTTGATGAATCCATTTCCTAAAAAAGTTGCTTCAAGTACTACAATATCATGTCGCTGAAGTTGATTTGAATAAGACAATATTTTACATGCTCCAAGGGTGGTACATGTATGTGTGTACCGCTCTGGTTACAAATACCAACAATCCAAATTTAAGAACAAAGAAACACCATTTTGTGGGATTTAAATTATGTGCCTCTCTTTCCCATTACACAGCTTACTGTAATGTACATTTACATCTTAAAAATAAAAATGGTCTACTGCTAATACTAAAATGCCTGCAGCTGTTTCCTCCAACCATCGCATTTCCCAGAAAGGCTCTGAAAGTGAAAGTAACTCGTCAAGCTGCAAAATGCAGGATTAAAGAAGAGGGGAAACACCGCACTCTATACACTACAGACCAGAAACAGACCACACAACCTGACCAGGGGTCAGCCACCACCATACCCACCATCATACATGGGAATGATTATGCAGATGTGGGCTATATTATGTGCAAATCTCTTATATGGCTGTTGTAAGTATGCTTACATTCTCAGAGACGAAATTGTTTAAGTTATAGCCCACTCAGTAAAGAATTTATTCTTTGTTTGAAACTGGGAACTAAACTGTTTTTTTTTTTTTTTATTTCATCTCTGTATACGTTGGAGACTGCTGAATTGATCAAGGAGGAGAGGTGAAATTGTTTATATAATCTATGTGTTTTACTGTGCGAAATATGGTATGTTTGCAGGAATATGGTTATTTTGTATGCCTCAGACATACATGTTGTAAGTATATGTATTTGCAGAAGTGGAAATATAATTGCAACATGTCTGCTATGCTCTCAATAAGACAGATCTCATAAGAACGCTCCTGTTCTCTTGTGCACCTTCGGGTCGACTGATCAAGACGAAAACAGGTCAGGATGCAGTATAGGCTACCCACGGAGCACATAACTCTGATGGACATGTCAATCTGAACAACATGGAGTCCGTGGAAATGAAAACATCCATTTAATGAATATGGGAATGTGAGAACACACAGGAGATTGATAGAATGGTTGCTGATTCACATCAATGAAGAGTGACTTTTACCAGTGATATTTTCATTCTGTATGCCTCAAATAAGATGAATTGGTCTTTCAAATTCATTAATGTGTTATGCTTTCTTCTAGTCTCTGGCTTGGCTTCAACTGTGACAAACATGTCAGAGAAGTCCTGGTGATGTAGGAGAGAGCAGGTCAAAGAGGGTGAGTTCTGAATGCTACAATTAGTGGGATGTATTGTAGGCTGACTATGACGATATAAGTTTCTGTCAAGGGCCTGTCATTGATTGTTGGTCCTCCAAATGCCTTCCAAGTCTTGTACTGAACACCACTGCCCATTGTCCACTCCAGTATTGTGTATCATGGTATCATGTTGTAATGAACCAGAGGTCAGGGACCCCCCCCCCCCCCTTCCCCCCACACCCCCACCCACCCACTCTGACCTTAAACTCTAAGTAGAAGCATCACATAATTATGTGGGTTGCTCACACAACAACAACACTGTCAATCCACAAAGCCAATCTCATATGCTTCTCTTTTCTGATAAATAACGGATTTGTTTGAAAGGAGTCGATGGCACCAGCAGCCCAAATTACTGCAGTGAGGGTCAATTGCAGTGTAGTCCAATACAAAGAGCTGGTTGAAAAGTGACTGTAACACTAGTTATTGTTAACAGGCATGCATTATCAAATAAAGGTGTATAACAACAGCTATTGAAACAAGTCTCTGAGAATGCAGCACTGATATCAGATTGGTTAGATTCCCGGGCATGTTTGTTTTATGTGAAACACCTCAAAAGCAAACACGGTTGCTTATAAGTTAGTCAGTGTGCCTGTTTTCATAGGCTATTTCACATGTGGCCAGATTCTCAAGGATGTGGTCAGAAGTTGAATCTTGGTATAGGGGAATTTCTTCTTCAGTTTTTATTTTCACATCTCCTCACTGATAATAAACACTGTCAGTGATCTAAAATCCCACCAGTTCCTGTAAACGGATAGATTTTTAGGTTGGAATGAATTGAGAAAGGTATTGCAATGCAACTTAGATTGCAAGACAGATACATTTATAAGCAGATACATACAGATAGATGATCCCATATTATCAGAAAATGAAATTTTCCTCAAGACATTATCACACATAGAGTGCATTATCAGGTTTATCTGCCATGGTTCAAATTGAAGTGAGAGCAACGACTGGTTACTGGTGTGTGCCTTTGCATTGCCTCTGTAGAGGCACAAATAATCACTGAAACATTTTAGTGAGGGACTGCATCGGAGTAAATTATATAAATATATATGGGATAATGTATAGAACGGCGGTCATTATTGGGAAAATAAGTTCCGACAGGGCGAACCGATGCACCAGCAGAGGGGTCTTGCTTCACCCTGAAGGGACTTATTTTCCCAATAATGACCAGTGTTCTATACATTATCCCGCTTATTATACTACTTGCCAAAACTAAAAAATAAACTCCACGATATGTCTCTTTACATTTATTTGTTACCGTTTCGTTGTGGCTTTGCTGAACTTGAATCAAACGTTCTTTAGAACACAGCTGATCGACCATCTGCCTTCACTTTTGAATGAAAATTCGTTGCCATTCATTATTCATTCATTCACATGACAGTCATTATTTCAGAGGTCTTTAGACGAAAATAATGACCGGTAGAACACCGGTAGACCTTTGGGAAATCCCATTCAAATGAATGGAGTGTATACTTGCATTGTGAAGAGCCGTATAATAAAAGTAAATATAAATGTACTTTTATGTATACTTTTATATTTATATACTACAACATATTTTCTGTTACAGTCAACCCAGGGGTGGGAGACAAGTATCAACCTGTGCAGAAGCCTCCAGCTTCCAGAGGAGTTACTCAAACTTCTATGGGAGGAGGGCTGTTGAGATGTGGCAAAGATTTTTGATTTTAAAACCATACTTTATTCCAGTTTTACACAACCAAAGCAGGTCAATCAATCAATCTGTGCCATCAAAAAAGTACAGATAAGAATAGATAATAAAACTATATTTTATAAAAGATGGCTAAAATGCAATTCATTTTCAATCACAATGCAAAGTGCTTGTTTGGTACACCACATATCCTTAAAGGTTTCCAGATTTTGCATTAACTCATAAAACCGGAAGTCAACCAAAACTCTGGCTTTAACCAAGGCAGGGAACAGGGTAACACTTTATAATAACTACACACAATTCATCATTTATTAAGCCTTTGTTACTTATTAGTTAATGGTTTGTTCATCATTAGTAATTTCTAATTTATCATCAGTAAAACATTTGTTCACACAGTTATAAATAGTTTGTTCATAGTAAATAAGCCTATATCTAAAATATGTTTATACATTATTGTTAATACTTAATAAATGATGCAATAATATGTTTTTGTTTAAGTAATATTTCCATTATTTAACAGTTGTTACATACACATGCACTGATGATTAGTTAGGGTGAGGATACATATTTTATAAACCACTTCCTGATACTATAATTCATAATTAACTCAGGAGTTACAAGTGGTTAGTTAATGATATTTTGTGAGCTCATTTAAAGTGAGGAAGTTTTTTGCCTTGCAATAGTACTTCATTAACAAATTATTATTGCATCATTTATCATTTCAAGTGTTAAAACCATATTTAAAAACATATTTTAGGCTTATTCACTATAAACAAACCATTTATAACTGTGTGTACAAATGCTTTACTAATGAGAATTAATGTAGGAACAATGTTTTACAAATGAGGAACAAAGCATTTAGTAGTTTACAAATAAATGCTTAATTGTGTATAGTTATTATAAAGTTTTCAATGGGTAACCAATGTGCATCATTTGTGTTTGTAAGTCCTCTAAATTACTTTTCACTTGTGTGCCCCGGTTTCCACTCACAGATAGCTTTTCACAGAAACGTCCTTGATTAGAGATGTGAAACTGAGATGCCTCACTCTCGGCCAAAACAAATACAATGACGTAGCAGAAGATGGAAGAAAAAGAATAAGAAAGCACAGAGTCTGAGGATATAAATAGGGTAGAATGATTGTCTTTTGTGTGCATTCTGATAGCATCTCCACCAGGACCAGGACCAGCACCAGAGTTGAAGAGAACATCTAGTCTGCACCATGAAGTTCGCAGTGTTTGTTTTTCTTGCATGTCTGCTCTGTGTAGTCGTGACAGGTGAGGCACAGAGTGATTTCTTTTAGTCTGCTTGTTTTGGTTACTGTACCCATAAGGTTTCTATGCGAATGTTAAACTGCAGTTACAATAACACATCTACTACCATATTCATATGTTTTATACTTTTCTTTTATACTTTTATATTCTTCTCAAGTGGCATATGCCTTTGTCATAATTTCTCTTATTCCTTCTTCAGGTCAGCGGGAGTCTAAGGGCCGGTGTCGGTGCCAGGGTAAAGGAGTGAGATTTGTTCCCCAACAAAAGATCCAGACGTTGACCATGTACACACCAGACCAGTCGTGTTCAAACATAGAGATCATGTAAGTACTGAAAATATTCTGATATCAGTCGATCGGTCAGCTACACTGGCCACATTGTGGATGGGTAATGACCTGTGTCTGTGTTTGCTTCTGCAGTGTCACTCTGAAGGGCAATGGTGGGAAAAAGTGCATCGATCCAGAGTCTGATATTGCCAAGAAGTTCATGGAAAAAGCTCAGGAAAAAATGTAAGGCAATAGTATTTGAAATTCAGCTTTAGCTTTACAATGGAAAATAAATAAATAAATAAATGATTTGTAATAGACATTGGAATTATTCAACGCTATACAAATGGCTTGAATTGAAATTTAAATATGTTTACTGTTTTTCACAGGAGAGCAAAAAAGGCGGATCCTACTGTCATTCCAGAGTTGACTACCATATAACATTACATCAACGTTTGTCAATGTTACATCAAACAACACACTTTTTTAATCAGAATAAGAGGACAGCATTTCATCTCATGCATATGCTTAAGGTGTAAATACCAGTAGAAACTAGTCAGTTCAGGACATGGATTTTGTTCAGCTGCTATACAATTCCTTCTAATTTAAATCTTTACCACAAATCACATAATTTGGTACTTGCAATAGAAAATGCACAGAGAATGTCTACCCAAAGGAATGCACTGTATCATACTGTATTAAATATGTTAAATAAATAAACCAAAATGCTTTCTTTTTTTTAAAAAAAAAGAGGGTTTCCATCATTGTTGTTCTTTTTAAATATAATAATACTACTGCTATTACTACTACTACTACTACTACTACTACTACTACTACTACTACTACTACTATAAGCTCCTTTGAAGACACCCAAGGAGTGTAATGAAAACTCAAAGGCAAAACAGATGCACACACAAACTCCAAACATGATAAAATGATCAGTGCAAGTGGTATGAAAATAAATCTGGAAGTGCCCCACCTTGAGACATGGGGGCGGACCATTCTAAACAGATGTTTTCATTTGGTTTGCCAAGGAGGATAGTGTTGTTTATTGACACAACGTGTAAAAAATTGATAATAGATGGGAATCTGGGAAGTGTAAACAGTGAGAAGGGGTGTATGGACTCAGGAGAAGGGGTAGGGAGAGGCCTGATTGGAGGCATTAGCGCAGCAAGCAGAAGAATTTTGTATTGCATTTGCATTGAACCAGGAGCTGGAGGATGCTGGAGGATGGGGGTGATGTGATCCCACAGCATTGTATGGCTGATGGCTGTGCATGCTCACTGCAGAGTTTTAGACATTATTCACATTAATTATTTATGTTGAGTCTCTTTGCTATGTATTTCTATGTATTATGTATTTTAATCTCCATCTTTTGATGGCAATCTAATCTTTATTGTTTGGTCATGTCTTGTTTGTTGTGTCTTTTGGAGCACTTTGGGTCTGTGCTTGTCAGTTGATTTGATTTGATTTGATTTGATTTGCTGTCCTTTATTACATCAGATGAGCAGGTAACACTTTTAATCTGATTACAAATTGAGTAATGGCTCAATCCGAATAAAAATGTGACATGTAACACCACAACTGATCGGATTAAGCTCGATCCGACTAAATCCACCCATGTAAACAGGTACTCCGATTGTTGGAGTATATTTACTAAACGGTTCGGACCAGAAGAACTCCTGAACGGTTTTGTTCAGAGCTGAAAATGCAGCAGTGTTTGACAGATGTAGGTTGCTACTTGCTAGTGACAAAATATTAGCTTTCAGTATGGTAGGCTACAATGTCTTTGTAGTTTAATTACAAAGTGTTTCATTCATCCCGGTTCTCCTTACATTAACAAAAAGCAACAAATGCTGTTGCTAGAAGACATTTAGATTTCGCCATCGGATCTGTTGTAAAAGATATTGACAGTGCAATAACATTAAAAACAACCAGAAAACAATGTTAAGGCAATAGTGGAGAAGAAGGATGGTTCGGGTGTTCTTCCTACAGGATTCACCTCCTGTATTGGTCGAAACCCGCCTCATAATCACATCCCAATGGAGCAGTACTAGACTCATATTCTGACTAGAATTTGAGTGTGACGACGTCAGGCTAGGCAAATCTGCTTTGGAGCAACACTTTAACAATCCCAACCTGTAGCCTACAAACTCTGAGGTTCATTTGAGGTTAACTGAGATCCCTTTGTTTCTGGCTCTTTGTCACCATCTAGCTCAGTCACACCTGAAGTGTGTCAGCCCTTAAAAGATCACACTTCACCATATATTCACCATAAATTCACCATATTGCCCAGAGATACATACCCTTCTCATTTCCGTGCGTGTAGTTACTCGGTCTGACGCACCCACTGCTACAGTGATTTATTTGCATGGCTAGGCCGATGCCCGAGGCACCCCCATCGAAAAACTGTTGATAGCATCGGCTAACTAGCGCCAGATTTCTGAGTGCAGGGGACAGGCCGAGATGGGCTATGAGACATACGTTCACACTCGGTATCATGTTTCAACGCACTTTAGGTCAATATCACACCGGAATTCTCCTTTAAATGTCGGACGTTTTCTGCAACTGGATTCCTACTGTTGTGCAGCTGGCCTCACAACCCTCTGTAGGGCTTCACACTCTTGTTTTTAGCTGTTCTCATACCAGGCTGCCGTTCACCCTGATTCTCCAAGGTACCTTAAAATCCCTGAGGTGACTGAGTTGATAAAGATGCTGCTCTGCTGTTTACCAGGGAGCCACTGTGCACTTAGACCATATCATGTGGTCTGACAGAACACAGTGACTACACAACATAAGAACCCACAAACATGTAGAGAAGGTAAGACATGTGTGCAGCTTATGTGTGTGCACAGTTCTTTTGGTGTGGCAATATTACACATTTCTAGTGAAGGGAAAGTGTTGACCTGATTTTAAAAAGAGAGATCTCCTTTTTCACAATTCCATTCAGTCTGACACCACAACTTCTCACTGTGTTCACATCTCTTTCACTTGCTGCAGGGATTATTGGTCGGATCTGAAACTGTTCCTGAGTTCCTGAGTAATATCTTCCATACAGTTTCAGTTTCACTGTCTGTCCAGTAGGCTGCTTCCTGGAAACTGCAATGATTCTCCAGAATATGATGCAGCTCACTCATTTCATTTAAACAATTAAACTAATTAATCTTTGTTTAAGATAATAATAGTGTAGTTGTTTTTAATCACATATGATATTATATATTTTTTGATTATTGTAAATAATGCATATAGATAAGGAACAGTTTTGGTCTGCTTCCGTCTTCTGTGTTTCATTTATAATAACACACTACAACCGATTACTATGAGCCTACTGTAATAATTAATTCTGTTGTGTGGATTTATCTTTTCAAAGTGCAGTGAAGGATACCATCCTGTATCAGTTCTAAAATAAGACATTGACCTCTCAAAGCACTTGACCATGTTTATTAAACATTAACAGCTCTTACCTGAATCTGGTGGTCAGGTAACTTTCACACAATCACAGGTCCTTCAAAAGATACCAATATTTATACAGAGGATGCAAACAACTTAGCTTTGACTTGGTATGCTACATTATGAAAAACGCTGGTGTAAAATTAATTCATTGCATTAATAAGTTACAAATTGAAAGGATTCTTTTCTTTGCAAAACTGACACATCGAGAGAGAAAAAAAACATTGAGAGACTCTTGTAGTATATACAGTAAGGTATGTATGGGGTTGAACAAAAGCAGGAACTGATTTAACTGAACTGAAAAATTATGTAGATCAAATGATCTCTCCTTATTTATTTCATTACCATTCTTCATTTGATTTCTGAAACAAAACCTTTGGCACTTTTCACCTTCTTCATTCATGGCAAACGTGTGAAAGTAAAAACAAAAACTCAAACACACAACACATACAGCAATAAACTGAGTGAAAATCATCAAGAAATAAGACAGAAGAAAAATAAGGACGTGAAAGTTGAAGTCTGTCATGCTGAAGGAGGAGATCGGTGACGCAATGTAAAGGGGAAACCCCTGATTTGACAGAATAAATACAGGCATGCTTGCTACTGTTTGACAGATTCACCTCCTCACTCTGATACAACAGCTGAGAAAGCAGACAGACCATCACCCATCTCAACAATGAAGTCAGCAGCTCTCCTCGCACTTCTGGCTGTCCTGCTCTTTGGAGATGTGAGAGGTAAGGGCTCCAGTCATCTGCTGACCAAGGTGCTACAGTGGCCTCCACAATTATGGCACAAATATTCCTTTTTTTTCAGGATATATTTGCATTTTCCCTCATTGTTTTCATTGTGAGATTACAATAGGTCAGCAAAAGATTTGTATACTTTTTTAGTATACAAATTTTGTCAACATTACCAGGGGTGCTAATAATTGTGGAGGGCACTGTAATTTGTGAAATAGTGGCCACTGTGTAACAGGGGAGAGTGATGCTACAACACTGTTGTCTAAGCTGAACATCCTGTGATATTTAGTGGTCATGTTTATTTCCAGGGCATCGAGATCCTTTGGGAAGATGCATGTGCCTGGATGCAGGGGCAAATGCCGTCCGCCCAAACCGCATTGAGAGGCTAGAGGTGTTACCCGCCTTCACCCTCAT
The DNA here is from genome assembly GCF_018492685.1 of Alosa sapidissima. Lineage (NCBI taxonomy): Eukaryota > Metazoa > Chordata > Actinopteri > Clupeiformes > Clupeidae > Alosa > Alosa sapidissima. The sequence continues at coordinate 11,735,634 of NC_055964.1, forward strand.
GCCCCAATCTGGAAATCATGTAAGCATGTCACAATGTCATGTGCTATAACTGCATACCTTATGGAGTTTAGTGGTGGTCTGTATCTGATGTTTACATCTACCTGTGTCCTCAGTGTCACTCTCAAGGATAATGGAGGACAAATGTGCCTGAATCCAGAGAGCAGTTTTGCCAAGAATTTCATCAAGAAAGCCATCAAAAAGAGGTAAAATACTTGAATATAATACTAAAATAAGTTTGACTTGACGAGTACAATCAACCAAATTCAAAAGAAAAATGAATTGACATGACATTTAATATAATATATTGTATAAAATATCAATATAATGAAAACATTTTGCATTTCTTACAGGAGTGCACAGTAAATTCCATTGGATATCTCTCTGATTCTGGAGGCAGCTAATATTGGAAATGCACTTTCTTTCTCTACACAAGAGCATACCATAAAGACTCCTATTTTTTATATGTTATCTAAGAATACTTTTATATTTATTTGCATGTTATATTTGGGATATGTGTTACTGCCCGGTGTCTATTTGGTGAAATGTTGTTTAAATTTGTTTCTGAAAATATCTATACTGAAAGTTGAAATAATGTATACAGTGCTGAACTGATGTGTCTTGATTGCTTGATATGTTGTAAATATAAAGAAGGAAATAAAACTTTACAAAAAATATGAATAATATATCTGTTATAATAGCAGGCCTACCTGCATGTATACTCAAGTGACTTGGCTATTTAATCCCCACACTAACTAAATGTAAATATATCTGCTAATAATGGCCTTCAGTAAACCACTTAAGACCCCAAAACCAGAGACAAGCAGAGTGCCCCTTATAGTATAGAGAAAAGACAGACAGTGAGAAAAGAACAACACAAACGTATACGTATTTCTGACATATATTTGTCCAAATTATATTCTATTTTGGATTTAAATTGGATATTTTAAACATGTGTAGATTAATCTTCTATGTTTTTTAGTAGTAAGAATAAGAGATAAGGTGGTTACTGCTGAGTGCTCTCTTTTGTGGTCTTGCTCAAAAAGCAGCGTGATGTGTGCTGGAATCTTTGTATAATGAAAAACAGCAAAAGCAGTTTTTTAGTGTCCCTTATGTTTCACTGATATTCACCAGAGGAACATAAGATTAATTGATCATTCTTTTGTGTGTAGCTTTTGAGATTAATCTCTCAAAAGTACACTGAGTAATATACTATCCCACAGAACCACAACAAATTAACAAAGACGTGACACACATCAGTAACATCTGCCTTTGTGTAACTAAGTACACAAACTCCGGTTGGCTCTGGCACAAGAGGGAGGATACCAACTGGAGAAACATGCTGGTTTCAAACGTGGTGAGCCTCCAGCCAAGGAAAATGGTCATGGCCATGATCTTTGATGTAATGTGAAACATTCCGATAACACTTTCTACGAACACTGTGTCAAGTTCCTTGCCTATAATTTCCTCAAGTCCAATTATAAATGCCATAAGACCTAATTAAGAGTTACAATCCAGCAGTACATACTCTAGGTAAAGTGAGATGTGCACATAAAACTTAATGAAACGAAGTTTCTACCTGGCCGACTGAGATTCTCCGAGATGCATCAGGGAACCATGGAGACGCATCTCGGCGCAGAAGGAAAAAACACAGAGGAAAACGAGCCGGGGCCCGTAACAGATTGAGGAATAGAGCTCATAGGCCTCCACTGCCTAGCGTTCTCCTAGCCAATGTCCAGTCTCTTGTGAACAAGATGGATGAACTAAGAGCGAGGATACAGTTTAATAGAGACATCAGGGACTGTAACATTCTATGCTTTACTGAGACATGGCTAACTGAACTTGTACCGGACTCTGCCATCACTCCGGTGGAGTTTTTCTCTGCTGCTCGCTCTGACAGGACTGAGGAATCTGGAAAATCGAAAGGTGGCGGTGTTTGCGTCATGGCGAACAGCAAGTGGTGTGATCCTAGAAATGTCACCGTTCTCTCAAAGTCCTGCTCGCCTCATCTAGAACATCTAGTGATCGTCTGTCGACCCTTCTACCTGCCCCGTGAGTTTACTTCGGTAATATTCAACGCTGTCTACATTCCTCCACAAGCCAACACAGATGCTGCGGTTTCAGAATTGCAAGAAGTGTTAAATAGACAACAACACACGCACCCTGAAGCTACGCTTATTGTGGCCGGTGATTTCAATCAAGTACATCTGAACCGGTCCATGCCTGAATTTATTCAACACATTCACTTCCCTACACGTGGTGACAACACACTGAATCACTGCTACACACAGTTCAAGAACAGTTACAAAGCGAAGCAGGGACGGATTAAACAAATATGGGCCCCTGTGCACAATATCAAAAAGGCCCCCCCTCCCCCTGACCGCGACGGGCGCGTTTGCGCATGCGCGTGCAAGTGACGTGCGCGTGCAGCCAGCGCTTCTCTCTTTGCTGTCGCTGTGAAGACTGGTGCACAATTGCACACAATGAAAATGTAGTACATTATGTCATATATTATAACTCAGGCCCACACAGAAATGAATTCCAGCAGCTGTTTTTATTATTAGGCTGTAATCTCCCTTTGCTGTCCAAACAGTCTACAGCAAAATTTTTCACTTAACGGACCGTTAAACAGTTGTCATATTTCTGACGGACCGGTAGCAGGGACGTTGATAGTATTTTGTCAGAGGTGGTGCTGATCATATTACGGGGGGTTCGGGGGTGTTTCCCCCGGGAACATTTCGAAATTCTGGCTGTTAAATATACCCTTTTAACGCAGTTTCGAAGGAGCATACAAACTTTAACAGAGCAAGCAGGGCCCGTTTTCTGTCTGACTCAGGTGATCGTGAACATTGGCTACCTGCACGATAAGGTTTTCACTTCACTGCTGCTTGACACTACCTTGCATGGAGACATATTTCACGTTAACAGTGGAGATGTTAGCAAAACTATAGCGTTTGGTAAATGGAGATGCAGATCATCTCCCTAATTAATTTCTTTGCGCAACAGCCCACATTATGCGCTCACTCCAGCGAGACGAGTGAAATAAGTGTAGGCCTATCTGTCATCGGCATCGCCATAGGCTATTTGCTACGATATAAGCTACTGTTAGGCCTACAACAAGTCACGATTTATTAGGCTATCCAATCGCTATGCTGTTTTCATGAACATTGCAGGAATCCACTTCATTCACCTACCCACGAGTGGGTCAGTTTCACTTTCGCAAACACGCATACACATTGAATGAGTACTCATAGCCTACCACTTCCACCTAATGTTATGCCTCTATATTTTATGAATTAAGAAGTATTTATTGATCAGGAAAACATTTAGTTTATTTTTCTTTCGGTCCACGGTTGCATAACACCAATCAGTTGTGCCGCAAATTAACAGACAGAAGCACCGGGCATAATCTAGCCTAAATTCATGGCAATTTTTTTTTAAATCCGAGGGCCCCCATTGGCTGAGGGCCCCTGTGCACGTGCACACTTGGCACAAGCCATGATCCGTCCCTGAAGTGAAGTCTCTACCAGCTTTCGGAAAATCAGATCATGCCGCTGTTTTCCTACTGCCTATGTACAAACAGAGAAGTCGGACGGACCCCCCAGTGACGAAGGAGGTCAAGCGCTGGACTGACCAATCGGAAGCCAGGCTACAGGACGCCCTTAGCAACGTTGACTGGGAGATGTTCAAGACGAACTCTGCTGACATCAATGAGTTTACGGAAGTATCATTGAGTTACATCAATATGCTAACTGATTCCATCATCCCAACTGTAAAGATCCGAAGCTTCCCTAACCAGAAGCCATGGGTGGATAGAGAAGTGAGAACACACATGATGAAACATGAAACACACATGAAAAACACAGACTATCTTGCACTAGCTGCAGCATGTGAAGCAAATGAGGATGCACCTTTCTGTGTCTCTGAGGTCGATGTGAGCAATGCCTTTAGGAGGGTTAATTGTAGAAAAGCTGCTGGACCGGATGGAATTTCTAACAGGGTTTTGAAATCCTGCGCTGCTCAGTTAGCTCCTGTGTTCACTTATATCTTTAACACATCATTGGCTCAAGAGACAGTTCCTACTTGCCTCAAGCAGTCTGTTATTGTTCCAGTACCGAAAAACAAAAGTCCATAATGTCTGAATGACTACCGCCCAGTAGCCCTGACGTCTACAGTGATGGAAGTGTTTTGAGAAGCTTGTGAAAAACATTATCTGCTTATCCCTCCCTGCCTCCTTCGACCCCCTCCAATTTGCTTACAGAGCCAACAGGTCTACAGAGGATGCCATCTCAAACCTCATGCACACCACCTTAACTCACCTGGAGGAGGGGAATGGGAATTATGTGAGGATGCTGTTCATTGACTTTAGTTCAGCATTCAACACGATAGTACCTCTCACCTTGGTCACGAAGATGAAGGCCTTAGGACTGAACACCACCCTGTGTCACTGGATATTTGACTTCCTCACCAACTGTTCACAAGTGGTTAGAGTGGGGGGTCTGACATCTGACCCATTAACCATCAGCACTGGTGCTCCCCAAGGCTGTGTTTTGAGTCCACTGCTGTACAACATCTACACACATGACTGCAAAGCCAACAGTAGTCATACCTCCATCATCAAGTTTGCAGATGACACAGTGATCTTGGGCCTGATTAGTAACAACAATGAACAGCTCTACTTGGATCAGGTTGATGAGGTGGCACAGTGGTGTCAATCTAACAGCTTGACACTGAATATCAATAAAACCAAGGAAATGGTAGTGGATTACAGAAGGCAGCAGCAGAACTACAGTTACACCCCACTAATGATCAGCGGGCAACCTGCAGAGAGAGTCACAAGTTTTAAATATCTTGGTGTCCACATTACTGAAGACCTAACATGGACTGTTAACACTCAATATGTTCTGAAGAAGTCCAGACAACGACTCTACTTCCTTCGTCAGCTAAGGAAATTCAAAGTTTCTACATCCATCATGAAGGCCTTCTACACTTCAGCGGTTGAGAGTGTTCTAACTGGTAGCATCATCACCTGGTATGGGAACTCCACAGTTAGAGATTGTAGTACTCAGCTGAACGTACTATAAGAACTCAACTCCCTGCTCTACAAGATATCTATTCCAGAAGAGTACTCCTAAGAGCCCAAAAGATTCTGAAGGACTCTTCTCATCCTAACAATGGATTATTCCTACCGCTGAAATCAAGAAGACGCCTATGTAGTCACAAAGCCAGAACTGAGAGACTCAGGAGAAGTTTTTATCCCCAGGCCATCCGAACTCTGAACTCACACTATACTGACTTTGCACTCATTCACTCCTCAGCACTCATGACCCCCCCCCCCCCCCCCCCCCCCCCCACACACACACACACACACACCTACAAGACTTTTAGCACTTTTACATCCCTCACCCTATGCTACAGACCTTTTATTTATTTTCTTATTTCATCACACGACGTCAAAACACACACACACACACACACACACACACACACACACACACACACACACACACACACACACACACACATATCTGACTTTCTCCAACTTTTGCACATCTCCATAGAACTTTTTATTTATTATTTTTGATTTCTCCTCCATCTACCCATGTCCTTGATTGCCTAGCCTTTCTGCCCCACATACACAGCACACTATCCCATCTCCCCTGTCATCCCCCCAACACACACACCAAGACCCCTGGCAGTTGGGTTAGCCCCTTGAGCCGTGGATCTGCCCAAGGTTTCTTCCTTGGTAAGGGAGTTTTTCCTTGCCCCTGTTGCTCTTGGGTGCTCCTTGTTGGTGCCCCCACCCCCATTCCAATCCTCCCCCACCTTTCTTATGCAGCCCTTGCCACTAAATCTACTAAATCCCTCTTCTACTGCACTTTTTACCCCCCCACTTTCCACAAATAGGCTGACACCAGACATAATTTCACTGCATTTCTTACTTCCAGTAACTACTGTATATGCATGTGACAATAAACTTCCTTGTATCCTTGTATCCTTGTAAATGTGTTTATAATGCTTTATGGAAACTGTGTTCAAAGAAAGTGTTTTCAATATTCCTCCATGCATCAGTATTTCGATCCAAAGACGTATTCTCCCAACAATATTTGTTTAATCTTCCCTCAACTATTCCAATGGCACCCAAGTTAGATTCCTGGGACACGTTATTTATGTTTTTTAGTTTGTGATGTGAAAAGCCAATATCATGTAATCATGCAAATGCTGACCACACCATACCAATGAGAAACCTCCCATAAAGAATGCCTTCTAAGTCCTCTAAATGACTTTTCACTTGTGTGCCCCGGTTTCCACTCACAAGTAGCTTTTCACAGAAACGTCCTCGATTGGAGATGTGAAACTAAGATGCTTCACAACCAAAACAAAATGACGTAGCAGAAAATGGAAGAAAAAGAATAAGAAAGCACAGAGTCTGAGGATATAAATAGGGTAGAATGATTGTCAGCACCAGAGCTGAAGAGAACATCTAGTCTGCACCATGAAGTTCGCAGTGTTTGTTTTTCTTGCATGTCTGCTCTGTGTAGTCGTGACAGGTGAGGCACAGAGTGATTTTTTTAGTCTGCTTGTTTTGGTTACTGTACCCATAAGGTTTCTATGCGAATGTTAAACTGCAGTTACAATAACACATCTACTACCATATTCATATGTTTTATACTTTTCTTTTATACTTTTATATTCTTCTCAAGAGGCATATGCCTGTCATAATTTCTCTTATTCCTTCTTCAGGTCAGCGGGAGTCTAAGGGCCGGTGTCGGTGCCAGGGTAAAGGAGTGAGATTTGTTCCCCAACAAAAGATCCAGACGTTGACCATGTACACACCAGACCAGTCGTGTTCAAACATAGAGATCATGTAAGTACTGAAAATATTCTGATATCAGTCGATCGGTCAGCTACACTGGCCACATTGTGGATGGGTAATGACCTGTGTCTGTGTTTGCTTCTGCAGTGTCACTCTGAAGGGCAATGGTGGGAAAAAGTGCATCGATCCAGAGTCTGATATTGCCAAGAAGTTCATGGAAAAAGCTCTGGCAAAAATGTAAGGCAATAGTATTTAAAATTCAGCTTTAGCTTAACAATGAAAAAAATAAGATAGATCAATGATTTTAATTATTAACAGCTATACAAATGGCTTGAATTGAAATTTAAATGTGTTATTTACGATTTTTCACAGGAGAGCAAAAAAGGCGGATCCTACTCTTATTCCAGAGTTGACTACCATACAACTTCCCAACATTACATCAACGTTTGTCAACATTACATCAAACAACACTCTTTTCTAATCAGAAAAAGAGGACAGCATTTCATCTCATGCATGTCTACCCAAAGGAATGCACTGTATCATACTGTATAAATATGTAAAATAAATAAACTAAAATGCTTTGTTTATTTAAAAGAGGGTGTCCATCGTCATTCATCTTTTTTAATATAATAATGCTATTACTACTACTACTACTACTACTACTACTACTACTACTACTACTGCTTCTACTACTACTAGGCCTACTACTATTAATATTATAACAATAGTATTAAGAAGAAGAAGAATCATCTCCATCACAATAATTATTGTATTTCTAAGCTCCTTTGAAGACACCCAGGGACACAGTGTAATCAAAAATGAAAGACAAAACAGATGCACACTCAAACTCAAACCATTATAAAATGATCAGTGCAAGTAGTACGGAAATGAATCAGGAAGTGCCCCACCTTTAGGCTTCTAAACAGATGTGTTTTTATTTGGGTTGCTAAGGAGGATAGTGTTGGACAAAGGATAATAGATGGGCATCTGGTAAGTGTAAACAGCGAGAAGGTGTGTATGGACTCAGGAGAAGGGGTAGGGAGAGGCCTGATTATGGAGGCATTAGTGTACTACTAGCGGAAGAATTTTGTATTGCATATGCATTGAACCAGGAGCTGGAGGATGCTGGAGGATGCGGGTGATTTGGTCCCACAGCATTGTATGGCTGATGGCTGTGCACGCTCACTGCAGAGTTTTAGACATTATTTAGCCTGTTGAGTCTCTTTGCTGTCCTTTATTACATCAGATGATCAGGTTGTTATCAGTAGAAACCAAGAGGGCTTCAAGCACAGAAAATTAGGGTCTTAAAAGTATATATGCAAAACAATACCCCCCTTTACATGGACACTTTTAATCCGATTACAAATTGAGTAATGGCTCAATCCGAATAAAAATGTGCCATGTAACACTGATCGGATTCAGCTCGATCCGACTAAATCCACCCATGTAAACAGGTACTCCGATTGTTGGAGCCTACATTTCTTCTTTCTGCGCAGGTGTTCCCTATGTGGTAACAATGCACAGTGACATAAACAAATGGGAGCTTCTAAATGATTAAATGCTTGTTTCATGTAAAAGCAGATTAAACATCAAACAGTTTGTTTAGTGTTAATGTAAAGTTTGGTTGAAATCCTCATTTCATTGAAAAAAAGTGTCCATGTAAACGCGGCTACTGACTCAGATTAAGCAACGGTTCAAATCTAGCCATTCAGATCCGAGGATGGCAACCCTGCTTTGGAGCCACACTTTAACAATCCCAGCCTATACAAGCTCTGAGGTTACCTTTAACTAGGATCCCTATGTCTCTGGCTCTCTGTCACCCTCTACAGTAGCTAGTCTCACCTGAAGTTTGCAGCCTTTAAGTAAAGTAGTATGGATGACTGATCTTTGATGATTTTGTTGGCTCTGGACTGACACCTTGTAGTGTCCATAAGTTTCAAAAGTGTAGCCTACTCCTGGTGTTGTGTTCAGCTGGCCTCACAACCCTCTGTAGGGCTTCACGCTCCAAGGTATCTTAAAATCCCTGAGTTGACTGAGTTGATAAAGATGCTGCTGTGCTGTCTATACCAGGGAGCCACTGTAAGGCCAGGATTTTTGGACCAAAGCATCCAAATGGCTACCCCCCCCCCCCCCCCCCTCTTAATCAAAGAACATCCAGATTAATAGCCCCACATCATCATATACTTCACCATACCTAGAGATCGGCATGGTGTTATTTCAGTTAGCCTATTAGCTGAGCTCAAAGCAAATCAAAGGTAACTTTATCAGGATGCATAGTATTCTGGATCCATGAAATAACTGGTATTTAAAAATTAAATCTGCCTGCCTCTGGGAATTTAACATAGGGGTGGCAATATTTATGACCCCTGTATTTTAAGGAAGAACATTTATTTAGGCCTATTTAAGAAAATTGACAGATTTGAAGAAGAAGAAAATTGACAGATTTGGAGTCAATCTCAGTTTCTCAAAATATTCACCACTGCATCACCAGTCTATCCATGGTTAATACACGTTTAAACCTTTGGTGGCCAACGCAATTCTCATCTTGACGAGCGTCTGTGCCGTCCCTTACACCGCTGTGCACTTAGACCATGTCAGGTCCTTAGTGACTTACACAACATAAGAACCCACTAACCCCTCATCTAGAGCAGGCAGGGCATGTGTGCAGTTTATGTGTGTGCACAGTTCTTTTGGTGTGTGATTAGGCAATATTACACAGTTCTAGTGAAGGGAAAGTGTTGATCTGGTTAAAAAGAGAGATCTCCTTTTTCACGACTCCATTCAGTCCGACACCACAGCTTCTCACTGTGTTCACATCTCTTTCACTTCTCATGCTGCAGGAATTATTGGTCGGATCTGAAACTGTTCCTGAGTTCCTGAGTAATATCTTCCATACAGTTTCAGTTTCACTGACTGTCCAGTAGGCTGCTTCCTGGAAACTGCAATGATTCTCCAGAACCAGTGGAATATGTTGCAGCTCACTCATTTCATTTTAATGATTAAACTAATTAATCTTTGTTTAAGATAATACTAATGTAGTTGTTTTTGATCACATATGCTATTATATCATTTTGGATTATTGTAGATCATGTGTAATTATAGTGGAAAAGTTTTGGTCTGCTTCCGTCTTCTGTGTTTTATTTATAATCACACAACTAATCAGAAAAGCTAGATAAATAATAATATGTCAATAACTTTTATATTGGCATATAGTTTGTAAATAAACATTTAACATTTAAATGATGTAAGAAATAACTGTTAATTAGTGCCAAAAATATATTTAGTTAACTATTAACATATATTAATACAATATTAGTTAATAGATTTGTTAAAACATTAACATACAGATTTTATGCAAACAACTAATATTTAATTAATGATGAAAAAACTATTAACTTGTGCCAAACTATTAACTTGTGCCTATATTTTAGTAACAATTAACAAATATTAACAGAGGGTTAGGTAATTACTAGTTTGCTATTTATTATGGCACCTTATTATGGAGTGTTACCTGTAGGGTAGATCAAATTATGTAGGCTACATTACGAAAAAGGCTGGTGTAAAATTAATTCATTATATTAATTAGTTAATACTGCTGTTACTAATTGAAAGGATTCTTTGAAATGAAGAAAACTGAGACATTGAGAGAAAAAAACAAAACATTAAAAGAGACTCTTGTTGTGAGGTATGTATGGGGTTGAACAAAAGTTCTATTTTCCTCACACTGATTGATTTCATTACCACTCTTCATTTGATTTCTGAAACAAAACCTTGTGCACTTTCACCTTCATTCATGGCCAACTTGTGAACGTGAACACCAAAAAAAAACACAAAACACATACAAAAACAAACTGAGTGAAAATCATCAAGAAATAAGACAGAAGAAAAATAAGGATGTGAAAGTTGAAGTCTGTCATGCTGAAGGAGGAGATATGTGACGCTATGTAAAGGGGAAACCCCTGATTTGATAGAATAAATACAGGCATGCTTGCTACTGTTTGACAGATTCACCTCCTCACTCTGATACAACAGCTGAGAAAGCAGACAGACCATCACCCATCTCAACAATGAAGTCAGCAGCTCTCCTCGTACTTCTGGCTGTCCTGCTCTTCGTAGATGTGAGAGGTAAGGGCTCCAGTCATCTGCTGACCAAGGTGCTACAGTGACCTCCACTATTATGGCACAAATATCTTTTTTTCAGGATATATTTGCATTTTTCCTCATTGTTTTCATTGTAAGATTACAATAGGTCAGCAAAAGATTTGTATACTTGTTTTAGTCTACTTTACCAGGGCTGCTAATATTGTGGAGGGCACTGTAATTTCTGAAATAGTGGTCACTGTGTAACAAGGGAGAGTGATGCTACAGCACTGTTGTCTCAACTGAACATCCTGTGATATTTTGTGGTCATGTTCATTTCCAGGGCAACTGGATTCTCGGGGAAGATGCAAGTGCCAGGGTGCAGGGGCCAAAGCCATCCGCCCAAACCGCATTGAGAGGCTAGAGGTGTTACCCCCTTCCTCGGCATGCCCCAATCTGGAAATCATGTAAGCATGTCACAATGTCATGTGCTATAACTGCATACCTTATGGAGTTTAGTGGTGGTCTGTATCTTATGTTTACATCTACTTGTGTCCTCAGTGTCACTCTGAAGGATAATGGAGGACAAAAGTGTCTGGATCCAAACAGCAGTTTTTCCAAGAATTACATCAAGAGAGCCATCAAAAAGAGGTAAACTACTTTCCCCATTAGAAGTTTGACTTGACGAGAACAACCAACCAAATTCAAAAGAAAAATGATTGACATGATATTTAAAATGCATATATTCTATAAAATATCAATATAATGAAAACTTGTTTTACATTTCTTACAGGAGTACACAGTAAATTCCTTTGGATCTCTTTCTGAGAGGCAGCTAATATTGAAAATGCACTTTTTTTCTCTACACAACATAGAGACTCCTATTTTTATTTTTTATAACATGGATGTTATCTCAGAATACTTTTATATTTATTTGAATGTTAGGCCTATATTTGGGATGTGTGTTACAGTCCGGTGTCTATTTGGTGAGATGTTGTTTAAATTTGTTATGTTTATGAAAATATCTACACTGAAAGTTGAAATAATTTATGTCATGCTAAACGGATGCGTTTTAATTATGTTGTAAATATAAGGAAGGAAATAAAACATTACAAAAAATATGAATAATATGTCTGTTATAATAGCAGGCTTACCTGCGGGTATACTCAAGTGACTTGGTTATTTAATCCCCACACTAAATAAATGTAAAAATATCTGCTAATAATGATCTTCAGTAAACCACTTAAGACCCCATGGCCATGGCATATTTGATGTAATGCAAAACATTCTGATAACACTTTCTATGAACACAGTATCAAAAAGCATTATGAACACATTCATACTTAAGTATTCATAATGCCTCATAATTATCGACATAAGTCAATATACTGTAGCTACTTACCTCTTGATAATAGCAATGACCACTTCCATACAAGCTTACATAATAAATGTATCTTAATTTCCAAGTCCAACTATAAATGCCCATAAAACCTAATTAAGAGTTACAATCCAGCAGTACACTCTAGGTAAAGTGAGATGTGCACATAATGAAAAGCTATAAGGCACCATTACAGTTTGTATGGAAGTCTAAGGTCAAAGCTAAATGTCAAGAGGTAAAAGAAGCTTTATAATTCATTGTGATATTTCAAGCAAGTGCTTATGCCATAACAGCATAACACTTTCTGAGTGCCGTCATGACTATGTATAGATAGTTATATAGACTTATGTCATACATTATGAGGCTTTATTAATACTTTATAATACTATATAAAGTATTATAAAGTAGTTTATAATATAATATTGTAAACACATTGATATATAAAGTATTAATACTTTATTAATACTTTGTGATATTTAAAGCTCTAAGGGCTTACAACATCATCATCATAATGCTTTATGAGTGCAGCAGTCATAATTATGTATAAGTAGCTACGTCGAAAATTATTACGCTTTATGAATACTTTAGAACCCTTTAGAAATGCGTTTATAATGCTTTACCGGTACTGTTTTTAAAGAAAGTGTTTCCAACATTCCTACATGCATTAGTATTTCAATCCAAAAGACATATTTTCCCAGCAATATTTGTTTAATCTTTGTTAAACTATTCCCATGGCACGCGATTTAGATTCCTGGGACACTTAATTTTTGTGTTTTACTTTGTGACGTGAAAAGCCAATATCATGCAAATGCTGACCACACCATACCAATGAGAAACCTCCCATAAAGAATGCCTTCTAAGTCCTCTGAATGACTTTTCACTTGTGTGCCCCAGTTTCCACTCACAGATACCTTTTCACAGAAACGTCCTCGATTGGAGATGTGAAACTAAGATGCTTCACAACCAAAACAAAATGACGTAGCAGAAGATGGAAGAAAAAGAATAAGAAAGCACAGAGTCTGAGGATATAAATAGGGTAGAATGATTGTCTTTTGTGTGCATTCTGCATCTAGCATCTCCACCAGGACCAGGACCAGCACCAGAGCTGAAGAGAGCATCTAGTCTGCACCATACTGTACTTTTAATCTGATTACAAATGGAGTAATGGCTCAATCCGAATAAAAATGCACCATGTAACACCTCAACTGATCGGACTCAGCTCGATCCGATTAAATCCACCCATGTAAACAGGTAGCCTACTCCGATTGTTGAAGTACATTATCTTCTTTCTGCACAGGTGTTCCCTATGTGGTAACAGTGCCCAGTGACATAAACAAATGTGTTTTCATGGTGACAATACAATAGGAGCTTCTAAATGATTCAATGCTTGTTTCATGTAAAAGCAGATTAAACATCAAACAGTTTATTTAGCGTTAATGTAAAGTTTGGTAGAAATCTTCAGATTAATTTCAATTTGATTGAAAAAAAAAGTGTCCATGTAAACGCGGCTACTGACTCAGACTAAGCAATGGTTCAAATCTAGGCATTCAGGTCCAAAGATGGCAACCCTTAGCCTAGAAATCTAGACGCGCCCCTAGCGGAAGCAAATTACATTTGCTGCCAGGGCTAGTCTACCAACTCTCCGTTGGCTTGTGAGCTCCAGAAATCGAAATTTAATCAGGCCAATGAAATCGTGTATAGAGTCGTTAGGTGGGCTTAACATAATGATTGATGGCAGAGTTGCAACGGTTTGGCTTGAATTCCCTGCTACTTGAAAACAAACTAGATGTACCGCATAGCGGTACAAAATATGACCGCCGCTCAGTCCTGTACATCCGTTCCGCGAAAATAAATCACACTTCAATTTGTCTCCATATTTTACTCCATCCCCCACTCTTGAAACTTTTGTGTATGCTTGTTTGGCATGCCTGAGTGTGTGTGTGCGGCTGCACAGAAAGTACCCTACTGGTGCTGAAAAGGTGAATAGATTGTAGAATAGCCAAAGAAGATGTAGAATTGTTATAAAACCTTTAAAATCTCTAAACAATCACAAGTAGGGCAGTTCATCACAGTTCATCCATTGCAACTGGATTGATGAAAGGTCACTTACACCCGTAGGCTACATTGTATTTGGGAAAAGCAAAAGGTATCAGCATAATGTTATTTATTTATTTATTTATTTTTTATGTATTTTTAAACAAAAACATCTCTGTCAGTTCCATGCCGTTTTCAACAGCTATCAAAAACAAAGGTCATTTTTGGATGGATGGATTTTTTGTGAATGTTTCTTCTTCTACATAAGATTTTAGTCATCTTTAGTTCATGTAATACTTTATTGTCAATGCACAAATTAAGTAACAGTAGTCTGAAACGTTATTGTTAATGCACAAATTAAGTAACAGTAGCCTAGTCTGAAACGAAATGCTGTTTTACATCTAACCAGTGGTGCAAATAACTGACATGTCCAAATGGGCCTTGATGAAATGCGTCGCTAGACTGTTCATACACATTTTAACGGGCCAAAGTTGAAGAGCTTTTGTCCGTTATTGTTAGTGCAAATATAGGCTGATTCATGTTCCCTTGCATTGTTTAACTGAGGTCCATGGCTAGTCTGGCTTTCATCAGACCAAGCTCAATCTTTTAAGAAATCAAAAAATAAATAGCGGGCAGATCAGGCTGGGTTCACCCAGCCTAGTCCATAGGCACCCGATATTGTTTAATTTTCCGATTGAGATATACACGCTCTGGCTATTCTAAATGCAAAAATGCATCAGGGAGTTATGAAAAAACGGTAACTAACAAACTAGATCCTAATAGAAAGCTGTTAGCTTCCCTAAGCTACAGGTAGGATTATAAGGTAGGCCTACAGTATTTACAACATAAATTGTCAATAGGCTATGCTGGCGACACAAATAAAATCTCCTTTGGAAACCAATGGCTTACGCCTTACAGTATCAAGCGGACTTAAACTGTCATATCGTGGCGAAAAGTTGTAATAACATTCACGCAGCTCCATGAGTCAAGGAAAGCGCGAATGAAGTAGCCACTTCTAAATGGGACCCACTACACAGTAGCTTAAGGTGTTTTGCTAAAGCAGCCATAATGAAATGAAGGTGTCATTGTTTGGATACTTCACACACACGTGCTTTTTAATTTCACAGACTACAACTACCAAGCTGTAATCAAAGCACATCGATTCCCCTCTCACACCCTGCACGCACTTAAAACAAAATAAACAGGCGTCTCAGTCTCACGCATGTATAGGCAAAACTGTATCAGACCGGTGTAACGTTGGTAAATCTTCCATTGCACAGAATGATTTTGTAGCACGTGCAATAAATGACAGTCGAAAGATACAAACAGTGCTGCTATACATTTGCTTGGTATAACCGCATTTATAGTTTTCTACAAATGCAATAAATCAAATGCCTCCATCACTCAACCAACGCTAACGGTAACATTACCTAGGTCCTTATTGATATTACAAGATTAACGTACCTGCAGTAAAAACCAAGCATGTCCGATAAACATCCTCAGATTTATTTCGGCTTCAAGAAGAAATGGGAATTACACTTCATGTGAACATCGTCCTATCCTTATTAGATGTTCGCTGCGGTAAATTACAGTCCTTGTATGAAGCGTCCATTGTTTTTTCCAATCCACTTTTAACTTCCAACAAAATTACGTCTCACTGCAACGATGCGCCATCTAGTGGACAAACGACTACTTCTCGCCAATACTGAAAATGCAGCCATGATGATGATGATGAATATTTATTTTGGCTTTCTTTTAATCCTACTGATTTTCATTTTTTACCGGGGGGGCAAATCACAAATGAGTGATTATGAGCCAGGTTGATGTGGGCCCTTGAGACCAACATACCATAAAAGATTCACAGAGAACTGTGTCTGCCCTACCCTCCTTTCGGGGGGTCCAGTCCAGCGGGGGGGCTGCAGATGAAAACGAAAAATGACGGTTCCATGCTATCCATGTGGGGGTACATGCCCACCAAGTTTTGTGTACCCCGGTCTTTCAGTGTCCCGGGAATCCTTGTTGGTGTACGTCACTAAATGTACACATAAATTATTTTATTGTAAGGCCCCCCATGAACGAAAGTACACAAAACTTGGCATGCATTCAGAGGGTGTCATAATGATCCTACACTTTTAATTTCGTGCAGTTTTGACCTTGTCAGCCAGAGATATTGAGATGAAAACACCAAATTTTTTGCTTTTTAATTTTTAACTAGGTGGCGCTATACATGAAATAAGTGGTAATGGGATGGGTTGACATGCCCCCTTAAGACCAACATACAAAAAAAAGGTGGACCTCCTAGGCCCTACGGTTCTCGAGATATTCACAGAAAACTGTCTCCGGCCACCTACAGGCCAGTTGGTGTATAGTAACATAAATTAATTTATTGTGTGGCCCCCCATGAACGGAATTCCACAAAACTTGGCGTGCATACAGAGGGTGTCATAATGATCCTACACTTCCAATTTCGTGCAGTTTTGACTATGTTAGGTCACAGATACCTTCAATTACACCACCTCATTTTTACTTTTTTGTGTTTAACTAGGTGGCGCTATACATGAAATGAGTGGTTATGGAATGGGTTGACATGGCCCCTTGAGATCAACATACAAAAAAAAAAATGGTCCTCCTAAACCCTACGGTTTTCGAGATATTCACAGAAAACTGTGTCTGCCCTACCCTCCTTTCAGGGGGTCCAATTCAGCGGGGGGGCTACAGATCAAAACGAAAAACGATGGTTCCATGCTATCCATGTGGGGTTACATGTCCACCAAGTTTCGTGTACCCCGGGCTTTCAGTGTCCCGGGAATCATTGACAGAAATTTGGGCATGCGAAAAAGAAAAAAAAAAAAAAAAAAAAAAAAAAAAAAAAAAAAAAAAAAAATCTGACTAAACCTATATGACCGCCGCTTCGCTGCGCGGCGGTCATAATAAGATGGATGTTGCTGCTAGCGAACAGTGTGACACGAGTTAAACTTTTATTAAGTTGGCAAACGTTTGAACTAGCCAACTAGCTCTGCTTGGTGGGAAACGCATGGGACTCATAGCGCTGCCGCTGTCCTATTGCATGCAGAGGGAATTTGAAAGACAACTGATTATCCCGCCCCTCGGACTGAGCACTGCGAACAGTGAGTTTCCAGACCCTACATTTTAATGTGGGTCTGGCTCGTCAGGCTAGGCAACCCTGCTTTGGAGCCACACTTCCCTTGGATCCCTTTGTCTCTGGCTCTCTGTCACCCTCTAGCTCAGTCTCACCTGAAGTGTGTAGCCTTTAAGTAAACTAGTATATGGATGACTGATCTCTGATGATTTTGTTGGCTCTAGACTTACACCTCGTGTCGATAAGTTTCAAAAGTGTACTCGTGGTGTTGTGTTCAGCTGGCCTCACAACCCTCTCTAGGGCTTCACGCTCTTGTTTTTAGCTGTTCTCATACCAGGCTGCCGTTCCCCCTGATTCTCAAGGTATCTTAAAATCCCAGAGGTGACTGAGTTGATTAAGATGCTGCTGTGCTGTCTATACCAGGGAGCCACTGTAAGGCCAGGATTTTTGGACCAAAGCAGCCAAATGGCTACCCCCCTCCCCCCCCCCCCCATCTCAATCAAAGAACATCCAGATTAATAGCCCCACATAATCACATACCCTTCACCATACCTAGAGATTGGCATGATGTTATTATGACCGCCGCGCAGCGAAGCAGCGGTCATATAGGTTTAGCCAGATTTTTTTTTTTTTTTTTCTTTTTCGCATGCCCAAATTTCCGTCAATGATTCCCGGGACACTGAAAGACCGGGGTACACGAAACTTGGTGGGCATGTAACCCCACATGGATAGCATGGAACCATCGTTTTTCGTTTTGATCTGTAGCCCCCCCGCTGGACTGGACCCCCCGAAAGGAGGGTAGGGCAGACACAGTTTTCTGTGAATATCTCGAAAACAGTAGGGTTTAGGAGGACCATTTTTTTTTTATGTTGATCTCAAGGGGCCATGTCAACCCATTCCATAACCATTCATTTCATGTATAGCGCCACCTAGTTAAACACAAAAAAGTAAAAATGAGGTGTTGTAATTGAAGGTATCTGTGACCTAACATAGTCAAAACTGCACGAAATTGGAAGTGTAGGATCATTATGACACCCTCTGTATGCACGCCAAGTTTTGTGGAATTCCGTTCATGGGGGACCACACAATAAATTAATTTATGTTACTATACACCAACTGGCCTGTAGGTGGCCGGAGACAGTTTTCTGTGAATATCTCGAGAACCGTAGGGCCTAGGAGGTCCACCTTTTTTATGTATGTTGGTCTTAAGGGGGCATGTCAACCCATCCCATTACCACTTATTTCATGTATAGCGCCACCTAGTTAAAAATAAAAAAGCAAAAAATTAGGTGTTTTCATCACAATATCTCTGGCTGACAAGGTCAAAACTGCACGAAATTAAATGTGTAGAATCATTATGACACCCTCCGAATGCATGCCAAGTTTTGTGTACTTTCGTTCATGGGGGGCCTTACAATAAAATAATTTATGTGTACATTTAGTGACGTACACCAACAAGGATTCCCGGGACACTGAAAGACCGGGGTACACAAAACTTGGTGGGCATGTACCCCCACATGGATAGCATGGAACCGTCATTTTTCGTTTTGATCTGTAGCCCCCCCGCTGGACTGGACCCCCCGAAAGGAGAGTAGGGCAGACACAGTTCTCTGTGAATATCTTGAGAACTGTAGGGCCTAGGATGACCAATTTTTTCCGTATGTTTGCCTCCAGGGGTCAACCCATTCCATGTGCACACATGTGCATAAACAGATACACACGCACACACATACATTTACAGTAATCATACGTATGACACATACTCACACAGTAGACATATGTACGCATGCATGCACATGCACAAACACACATACGCAGGCAAACACACAAGCACGCACATACACACACACACACACACCCACACACATAAACATAAACTTGTACACGCACACATGCACACAATTCAAGAATTTTTCCCGTCATCTACTTCCTGAATTTTTGGTCATTGATACCCGGGACACCGAACCACCAGGGTACATGAAATTTGGTGGGTATGTAGCCCCACTAGACTTTTATGGAAAAATGTCATTTCGTCCCCGGGGACCACCACGATATGGCAGTTTAAGTCCGCTTGATACTGTAAGGCGTAAGCCGTTGGTTTCCAAAGGAGATTTTATTTGTGTCGCCAGCATAGCCTATTGACAATTTATGTTGTAAATAGGCCTACCTTATAATCCTACCTGTAGCTTAGGGAAGCTAACAGCTTTCTATTAGGATCTAGTTTGTTAGTTACCGTTTTGTCATAACTCCCTGATGCATTTTTGCATTTAGAATAGCCAGAGCGTGTATATCTCAATCGGAAAATTAAACAATATCGGGTGCCTATGGACTAGGCTGGGTGAACCCAGCCTGATCTGCCCGCTATTTATTTTTTGATTTCTTAAAAGATTGAGCTTGGTCTGATGAAAGCCAGACTAGCCATGGACCTCAGTTACACAATGCAAGGGAACATGAATCAGCCTATATTTGCACGAACAATAACGGACAAAAGCTCTTCAACTTTGGCCCGTTAAAATGTGTATCAACAGTCTAGCGACGCATTTCATCAAGGCCCATTTGGACATGTCAGTTATTTGCACCACTGGTTAGATGTAAAACAGCATTTCGTTTCAGACTAGGCTACTGTTACTTAATTTGTGCATTAACAATAACGTTTCAGACTACTGTTACTTAATTTGTGCATTGACAATAAAGTATTACATGAACTAAAGATGACTAAAATCTTATGTAGAAGAAGAAACATTCACAAAAAATCCATCCATCCAAAAATGACCTTTGTTTTTGATAGCTGTTGAAAATGGCATGGAACTGACAGAGATGTTTTTGTTTATAAATACATAAAAAATAAATAAATAACATTATGCTGATACCTTTTGCTTTTCCCAAATACAATGTAGCCTACAGGTGTAAGTGACCTTTCATCAATCCAGTTGCAATGGATGAACTGTGATGAACTGCCCTACTTGTGATTGTTTAGAGATTTTAAAGGTTTTATAACAATGCTACATCTTCTTTGGCTATTCTACAATCTATTCACCTTTTCAGCACCAGTAGGTTACTTTCTGTGCAGCAGCACACACACACTCAGGCATGTCAAACAAGCATACACAAAAGTTTCAAGAGTGGGGGGTGGAGTAAAATATGGAGACAAATTGAAGTGTGATTTATTTTCGCGGAACAGATGTCCAGGACTGAGCGGCGGTCATATTTTGTACCGCTATGCGGTACATCTAGTTTCAGTTAGCCTTTTAGCTGGTTTGATGCTCATTGAGCTCAATGCAAATCAAACCAGCTAATAGGCTAAATGAAATAACACCATGCCAATCTCTAGGTATGGTGAAGGGTATGTGATGATGTGGGGCTATTTTAATTCCAATGGCCAAGGTAACTTTATCAGGATGCACAGTATTCTGGATCCATGAAATAACTGGCCTTTAAAAATAAAAATCTGCCTGTGTCTATGGGAATTTAACATAGGGGTGGCAATACTTATGACCCCTGTATTTTAAGGAAGAACTTATTTTTCCTCATTTTTCATTTAAGGCATTAAGATCAATTTCCAAAAGATGATTTTATATTCCTCTTTTCAGTCAACTTTAGCATGGGTGCCAACACTTTTGACCATACCTGTATATATTTCCTCTCGTACCCCATGCCAATACTCTGCTATAGCTGACTTGGTAATTATTCAAGGTCAATTTCTTAATTTTATGGAGTCAGATTTGGAGTCAGTCACAGTTTCTCAAAATATTTACCACTGCATCACCAGTCTATCCATGGTTAATACACGTTTAAACCTTTGGTGGCCAACGCAATTCTCATCTTGACGAGCGTCTGTGCCGTCCCTTACACCGCTGTGCACTTAGACCATGTCAGGTCCTTAGTGACTTACACAACATAAGAACCCACTAACCCCTCATCTAGAGCAGGCAGGGCATGTGTGCAGTTTATGTGTGTGCACAGTTCTTTTGGTGTGTGATTAGGCAATATTACACAGTTCTAGTGAAGGGAAAGTGTTGATCTGGTTAAAAAGAGAGATCTCCTTTTTCACGACTCCATTCAGTCCGACACCACAGCTTCTCACTGTGTTCACATCTCTTTCACTTCTCATGCTGCAGGAATTATTGGTCGGATCTGAAACTGTTCCTGAGTTCCTGAGTAATATCTTCCATACAGTTTCAGTTTCACTGACTGTCCAGTAGGCTGCTTCCTGGAAACTGCAATGATTCTCCAGAACCAGTGGAATATGTTGCAGCTCACTCATTTCATTTTAATGATTAAACTAATTAATCTTTGTTTAAGATAATACTAATGTAGTTGTTTTTGATCACATATGCTATTATATCATTTTGGATTATTGTAGATCATGTGTAATTATAGTGGAAAAGTTTTGGTCTGCTTCCGTCTTCTGTGTTTTATTTATAATCACACAACTAATCAGAAAAGCTAGATAAATAATAATATGTCAATAACTTTTATATTGGCATATAGTTTGTAAATAAACATTTAACATTTAAATGATGTAAGAAATAACTGTTAATTAGTGCCAAAAATATATTTAGTTAACTATTAACATATATTAATACAATATTAGTTAATAGATTTGTTAAAACATTAACATACAGATTTTATGCAAACAACTAATATTTAATTAATGATGAAAAAACTATTAACTTGTGCCAAACTATTAACTTGTGCCTATATTTTAGTAACAATTAACAAATATTAACAGAGGGTTAGGTAATTACTAGTTTGCTATTTATTATGGCACCTTATTATGGAGTGTTACCTGTAGGGTAGATCAAATTATGTAGGCTACATTACGAAAAAGGCTGGTGTAAAATTAATTCATTATATTAATTAGTTAATACTGCTGTTACTAATTGAAAGGATTCTTTGAAATGAAGAAAACTGAGACATCGAGAGAAAAAAACAAAACACTAAAAGAGACTCTTGTTGTGAGGTATGTATGGGGTTGAACAAAAGTTCTATTTTCCTCACACTGATTGATTTCATTACCACTCTTCATTTGATTTCTGAAACAAAACCTTGTGCACTTTCACCTTCATCCATGGCCAACTTGTGAACGTGAAAACCAAAAAACCCACAACATATACAAAAACAAACTGAGTGAAAATCAAGAAATAAGACAGACTGAAAAATAAGGATGTGAAAGTTGAAGTCTGTCATGCTGAAGGAGGAGATATGTGATGCAATGTAAAGGGGAAACCCCTGATTTGACAGAATAAATAGAGGTATGCTTGCTACTGTTTGACAGATTCACCTCCTCACTCTGATACAACAGCTGAGAAAGCAGACAGACCATCACCCATCTCAACAATGAAGTCAGCAGCTCTCCTCGTACTTCTGGCTGCCCTGCTCTTCGTAGATGTGAGAGGTAAGGGCTCCAGTCATGTCTATGGAACAAATATTCCTTTTCTCAGAACATATTTGCATTTTTCCTCATTGTTTTCATTGTGAGATTACAATAGTTGTATACTTGTTTTTAGTCAACTTTACCAGGGCTGCTAATAATTGTGGAGGGCACTGTAATTATGTGAAATAGTGGTCACTGTGTAACAGGGGAGAGTGATGTTAAAGCACTGTTGTCTCAACTGAACATCCTGTGATATTTAGTGGTCATGTTTATTTCCAGGGCAACTGGATTCTCGGGGAAGATGCAAGTGCCAGGGTGCAGGGGTGAATGCCGTTCGCCCAAACCGCATTGAGAGGCTAGAGGTGTTACCCCCTTCCTCGACATGCCCCAATCTGGAAATCATGTAAGCATGTCACAATGTCATGTGCTATAACTGCATACCTTATGGAGTTTAGTGTGGTCTGTATCTGATGTTTACATCTGGGTCCTCAGTGTCACTCTGAAGGAGAACGAAGGACAAAAGTGCCTGAATCCAGAGAGCAGTTTTGCCAAGAATTTCATCAAGAAAGCCATCAAAAAGAGGTAAAATACTTTTCCCCATTAGAAGTTTGACTTGACGAGTACAATCAACCAAATTCAAAAAATGAATTGACGTGGCATTTAATATAATATATTGTATAAAATATCAATATAATGAAAACATTTTGCATTTCTTACAGGAGTACGCAGTAAATTCCATCGGATCTCTCTCTGATTCTAGAGGCAGCTAATAATGAAAATGCACTTTCTTTCTCTACACAAGAGCATAATAAAGACTCCTATTTTTTGTTTTTATAACATGGATGTTATCTCAGAATACTTTTATATTTATTTGCATGTTATATTTGGGATGTGTATTACTGTCCAGTGTCTATTTGGTGAAATGTTGTTTAAATTTGTTTCTGAAAATATCTATACTGAAAGTTGAAATAATGTATACCATGCTGAACTGATGTTTCTTGATTGCTTGATTATGTTGTAAATATAAAGAAGGAAATAAAACTTTACAAAAAAGATTAATAATGTGTTTGTTATAATGGCAGGCTTACCTGCAGGTACACTCAAGTGACTTGGCTATTTAATCCCCACACTAACTAAATGTAAATATATCTGTTAATAGTGATCTTCAGTAAACAACTTACAGTGTAAGACCCCAAAACCAGAGACAAGCAGAGTGCCCCATTATAGAGAAAAGACAGACAGTGAGAAAGAACAACACAAACGTATCAGTATTTCTGAGATATATTTGTCCAAATGATATTCTATTTTGGATTTAAATTGGATATCTTAAACATATGGAGATTAAGCTTCTATGTTTTTGTAGTTGTAAGAATGAGATATAAGGTGGAGATTAAGCTTCTATGTTTTTGTGGTTGTAAGAATGATATATAAGGTGGAGATTAAGCTTCTATGTTTTTGTAGTTGTAAGAATGATAAGGTGGTTACTGCTGAATGTTCTCTTTTGTAGTCATGCTCAAAAAGCAACTTGACACATACTGGAATCTTTGCAGTGAAAAACAGCACAGCAGTTTTTTGTGTGTGTCCATAGTATTTTCACTGATATTCACCAAGAACAATAGTATTAAGAAGAAGAAGAAGAAGAAGAAGAAGAATCATCACCATCACAATAAGTATTCTATTTCTAAGCTCCTTTGAAGACACCCAAGGACACAGTGTAATCAAAAATCAAAGACAAAACAGATGCACACTCAAACTCAAAACATAATTAATCAGAAAGTTCCCCACCTTGAGGCTTCTAGACAGATAGATTTTTATTTGGATAGTGTTTTGTATTGACACAAAGTGTCTCAATGGATAATGAGAATCAGGGAAGTGTAAACACAAGAAGGTGTGTATGGACTCAGGAGAAGAGGTAGGGCGTGACCGGATTATGGAGGCATTAGTGCACAAGCGGAAGAATTTTGTATTGCATTTGCATTGAACCAGGAGCTGGAGGATGCTGGTGATTTGGTCCCACAGCTTTGTATAGCTGATGGCTGTGCACGCTCACTGCAGAGTTTGAGACATTATTTAGCCTGTTGAGTCTCTTTGCTGTCCTTTATTACATCAGATGAGCATGTTGTTCCAGGTAGAAACCAAGAAGGCTTCAAGCACAGAAAATGATGCCCTGATGAAGGCCAATATGGCCGTAACACGTAGGCCCATGTGCTTTTAACCAGTTCTTGCCATGATACATTAAAGGCTTTTTATACTTTTTCAATCTCAGAGTATCTCTGCAAATTATTTTTTTCTTTGGATTCTCACTTCACCCGTCGCAGAAGGGCACCTGAGTAAGAAATTATTTAAAGTCTCCTGAGTGCCCTAAGCCCCCTTGTGTCTTCACAGAAAATTAGGATCTTCAAAGTATATACTTTATTTGCAAAACAATAGCCCTGTATACATAGACACTTTTAATCTGATTACAATCGGAGTAATGGCTCAATCCGAACTAAATCCACCCATGTAAACAGGTACTCCGATTGTTGGAGTACATTCTTTCTGCACAGGTGTTCCCTATGTGGTAACAATGCACAGTGACATAAAGAAATGTGTTTCCATGGTGACAATACAACTAGGAAGGAGCTTCTAAATGATAATGCTTGTTCCATGTAAAAGCAGATTAAATGTCAAATGGTTTATTTAGTGTTCATGTGGAGTTTGTTGGAAAAAAAAAAGCGTCCTTGTAAATGCAGCTACTGACTCAGATTAAGCAATGGTTCAACTCAGGTCCAAAGATGGCAAACCTGTACAAAGTCTGAGGTTACCTTTCTCACTGTGTTCACATCTCTTTCACTTCCCATGCTGCAGGAATTATTGGTCGGATCTAAAACTGTTCCTGAGTTCCAGAGTAATATCTTCCATACAGTTTCAGTTTCACTGACTGTCCAGTAGGCTGCTTCCTGGAAACTGCAATGATTCTCCTGAAATAAACCAGTGAAATATGTTGCAGCTCATTTCATTAACTAAACTAATTCATCTTTATTCAAGATAATAATAATAATAATAATAATAATGTAGTTGTTTTTAATCACAATACAATTATATGATATAATTTTGGATTATTATAAATAACGCATTAGGATAGTGAACAAGTTTTGGTCCTCTTCCCTATTCTGTGGTTCATTTATAATCAGAGACTACAACTGATTATTTACAGTTGTTTTTACAACTGTCTTCACACATTTTCAAAACTCTTCACAAAACCCACTATTGCTCACACAAAATGCAAAATGCCTCAAATCTCTAGCAAAATGAAACACAGCATTGAAAATAAAATATTGAAAACACATGCATTTGGCACAGATGGGGCAGCCGTGGCCTACTGGTTAGCATTTCGGACTTAAAACCGGAGGGTTGCCGGCTCGAACCCCGACCAGTAGGCACGGCTGAAGTGCCCTTGAGCAAGGCACCTAACCCCTCACTGCTCTCCGAGCGCCACTGTTGTTGCAGGCAGCTCACTGCACCGGGATTAGTGTGTGCTTCACCTCACTGTGTGCTGAGTGTGTTTCACTAATTCACAGATTGGGATAAATGCAGACACCAAATTTCCCTCATGGGATCAAAAGATTATATATACTTATATACATTCAACATTTTTGTCAGACATTTTGGACACATTGTGCACACTGTTGCTCAAAACCTAAAGCTCTTCTGTCTTTCATGGGCTTCTATTATATTTCCATACAAGAGTGAATTAAGTTGAAATATACACAGTGAAACATGTAAGTATATGAATAATGAAAATGAAGTTTTGATTTTTGCATGTGAAATTACTGCATGTGTGTGCGTGTGTGTAGGGGGGCAGTTGGTGTATACAGTATCTTTTCATACTAAGGCAATGATTGGAAGGTGTCAAGGGCGTAGGTTTGGTCTCAGCTTTGGTAGGGACACATCCACAACTCCTGTTGTCACAATACCAACATTATTGTTTCAATACCAATAGCAAGTGAAGAATCTCGATTTCGATACTATTGCGATTTTTTAAAATTTGATTTGGTTCGTGTGATTTGTGAGATCATTCACATCAGTGGCAATCACAGAATTTGATTGACCCTCCACACACACACACACACACACATAGAAAGTGATGGTTGTCATAGGTTTCTTTTTCATATTTTGGAATTCATATAAACTATACATTTATATTGATAATTATTTATAGTATTTTATGATCTACATGATTACTAATAGCTAAACATAATTTAGTAATTTGATTACATCATATTGATATTTAAATTATTAGGCTACACTTGTCTATATCATCACATTTGGTGTGTAAATCTAATTGAGTGCCTGTCACTTTAAGAGGAACGTGAATGCTGAAAAATAGTTTCGCAAGTGCAAGGATATGTGGATTCAATTCAGCATGTTTGTTATGTCATTAGATAAAATAAATGTAAAAAAAACCTAACAAGATTACAGAAGCTAGCTTAGCTGTGACAATATCCTGGGTAATATCCTAACAGCTAATGCTATTTTACACAGTAAAATACGCATTTGAAAGCCTGGTCACCAGTTGCCAGTTTGTATGGCTAATTATTTTGCCTAGACTACAATGAAAAAGCTTGGGGTGGCAAAGCTGATCTACAAACCACAAAAAGGGGCAAACATGTACATGCTGAAGGGCAAAGGGAATATCACAATGTTTTACTCTGGCCTTTTTTGGGATAGGCTATGTATTAGCAGACAGCCCTAACTTACCGTTGTCGTTGACACACCCGCTCGCTTGACTGCCGGGTGCAAACAAGTACCTTTGACACTCTCCGTGCGTGTAGGCCTACTGTAGCGTGTATGTCAGATAACCCTCCCCCTCCCCCCCTCTGTTTTTCAGCAAATCATATGACGACGTTCCTTGTACTGTTGTGCTGGCTGTCGGAATGGTCAGCAGCACAAATAAGTTCGCTAAAATATTGGTGGGGACAATTTTGTCATCTTAAAATATTGATTAGGACTAGTCCTTAGCGTCCCACCCTAAATCTACGCCCATGGAAGGTGTTTAGTAAAGTAATAAGTGTTTACACGTGAGGAGTAAGGAGAGAGAGTGAAGCACTGGTAAATAAATGTGGCATCATCAATCATCACAGAATGAAAATTCTCATAACTATTAGTTCAACCTCCACAACATTTAGTCATTTGTGCACATCATAGTAGCAATTTCTCCTTCCTCTGAACAAATTGCAAATACTTTTGGACATGTATCAGTTGCTTTCATACAATTCTCTGCTGTTTTTTAACATTATCATTTGCTTATGTCATGTCAGTCAAAATGAACTATACTTATGAATGCTGAATAGTCGTTCCCAATAAAACTAATAGTCTTCATTTCATTGCTTGAGTCATTACATACAAAATTGTTGAACTAGTTATCAAATTCTGTCACAGTGCTGTAGAATTGCAAAGAGCATACAGTAAAAATGTATGCATTCAGTGTCTTGTACTCACCTAACTACAGCAATGTGTAACTTTACTGTAGTTTTCAAATGGCTGTAAAAGTACTGTATAGTGCTGTCTTGAGCATGTTCAGGTAGTGTCACCGAGTTCTGACCTTTTTTTGCATTGGAAAACACTGAGAGAACTGTCATAATGAAAACATGACAAAGCCATTTGACTATCTTGTTCATAAACGATGGTGTCAAGACTTCTCATTTTGATGACACTGACAGTTTCATTGACATGAATACCTGCTTTTGAGGAATGGACTATCCATTTTGAGCAAGTGACGTGCTTTTGCAGGTCATCCACTAGGTTTTGCAGTTTGCACTAATTGTTTTGAGAATTGCACTAACTTCTGTGCAAATGTTAATAGTGATGTGAGAAAAGCACCAAAGCGACTAATTGATCATTCTTTTGTGTGTAGCTTTAGAGATTAATCTATCAAAAGTGCGCTGAATGACATACCATCCTGTAGAACCACAACAACCAATTAACAAAGATGTGACACACATCAATAACACCTGCCTTTGCGTTATTAAATAACCCATAACAAAAATATAAACACAACACTTTTGTCACTCCCATTTTCATTTAATTAAATAAGAGGTCTGTTCTTGACACGGTTTGGACCCGGGCGGGTGGCCGGTCCAGGACGGGTGGTCATGCAGGTGGCCGGGTGGATGGCCAGACAGGGATGGAGGGTCAGGTGGGCGGGCGTGATGCCGGGTGGACCGACGGGGCTGTTTAGGGGTTGGGATCCGGTGGGGACTCAGGACTGGGATCCGGACAGGCCTCGGGTGTTGGCGTCAGGCGGCGTGCCGGGAGTGGGCTCTGGCAGAGAGTCGGGAGTGGGCTCCGGTGCTACACAGCGCGAGGACTCGGAACAGGACTACACTGAAGAGCGTCAGGGAGTCGGGAAGCAGCGGGGACTGGAGCCAGAGCTGGGACTGGAGCCAGGACTGACCATTCCTCCTCAGAAGACCAGTCGTCCTGGAGAATATTTCCCCTCAAGGATAGCATGCCAGTTACAGTAATCTGAATGAATTTCTTTGAGAGAAGTGCCATGAAGGTTTTGCACGACTTTAAAAATGGACAAACTGGGGAATTAAATGTAGGACATGAAACTGTATTCCTGAGAAGTTTTCTTCTCACAGTTTCACTTTCATTGACTGGCCATCTCTTCTAGTTCTGGTGAATTAGCTGCCTTGCGTTAAGGTCTTGCAACATCTCCATATAGCCTTCGCTTTGTTTTATAGTTTATGCTTTGTTCTCACAATAATGTTGTTGGTGTCTCTGACTGATATTGGAAATGATCACTGTGCATGGCATTGGAGCAGCCATAGCATGCCGTTATTAGACTGATTCTAGAAATAGTTTTCTGCAATAGATTGTCTGCAGCAAAGCCATCATAATACAGTTTTTTACGATTGCTTAAGCACAATTTTGAAAACGGGGACCAATTTTTTCAAAACACTACACACAATTAACACAAAACTACACCCAATGAGCAGAATCCCTTTACTCTTTTGCAAAATTAAACACTTTAGTCAAACAATATAACTTTTTATCAAAACTCTAGTTTGTTGATCCATCATATGATATGATTATATTTGAATCAGTTACACACTTGTTCTCAATACAAAACATTGGATACTTTAGAGGACAAGAATATACTGACCAAACACGACACATAAGACCAAACCTGTGCATGGCTAAGCAATTTACAAAAATGTATGTACTGACATAAATAGTTTACATTAGAATTTCAGTAGAATATATTTAATTTATTGGAATTGGCTGCTATTTGTAAACCGGATTACTCAGGAACGGCTATTTGTACAGCGGCATGTTTTATATCCTTGTATGCTGTTTATTATACAAAGTGTATAATAAACTTTGTATACATGTACAAATATAGAGTGTGAGGGTATGTTAATCATTTGGTAGGCCTGTGTGGAAAGGGTGGCAGACTTCCGCTTCCTGGTAGTCCACATCGAGGAGAGCCTATCCTGGAGAACACCTCTGTGCTGCTGAAAAAAGCCCAGCACAGACTGTACTTCCTGAGAATACTCAGGAAGAATAACATCACACCACATCACACAAAGACTGCTGTGCTGGTGTCCTTTTAAAGCATGGCCTCCATACTGCATTTGCGTATGGTGCACAGTCGATCAGAGGAAAGCACTCCACAGGGTCATCAACCCCGCCCAAAAGATTGACGGCTGCCCTCTCCCCACACTGGAAGAACTAAACATTACAAAGGACACCAACATCCCGGTCACTCCCTGTTTGAACTGTTACCTTCAGGCAGACGATACAGATCAATTGAAGTAAGGACAAATAGACTCAAACACATTTTATCCAACCGCAATAACCACCCACAATGCTGCAAAGAAATAAGGTGCAATATGGAATCTGTTGTGAAATGGATGTGCACCAGTGCAATGAAAGAAAACATGTATGTATATGTGTTCATACTGTTTTTATGCAATGACTGGGTGTGTATGACTGTGTGTGTTTATGTATGCTGCTAATGCTATTTTATATGTTTCTATTTATTCTTTTTTAAAGCAACACCAAAGAGTTTTTTGTACCTTAAAATAATGTTTCCAAAATCGTTTTAGTGGTTCATCAACTCGTAACAGGGTGAACGGCACTTTCTGCATTCGCTTCGCGGCCCTCTATCGGCTATAACCGCACTATGTAAGTTTGCCGGATCGGGTAGCGGATCTGTAGTTCGATGGAATGAGACATGAGAAACTACAAATTTGACTTGCATCTGATGTCGCAATACATCGTACTTTCATAAAATCATGCAACATATTCTACCTTGTCTGTGGACATTGTTATTTGCAAAGCTGGTGCTGGATAAACAAATAGTGCGTGCGACAGAGGAAAAGTTCTTTGGTGTTGCTTTAAATTATATTTTTATAGACTCATGAATGATGTACTGACAGGAAAGCACTTTACATTTCGTTGTCCCTGTGACAATGACAATAAAGACCTATTCTATTCTATTCTATTCTATGTGCTTTTTATTTTAAAGAAGTGTCAGTTAACCAACTTGAGCCCCTGCCCCCCAAAATGGCTGTGCACAATGATAAATATGTATACCCACACACACGCACATGCACACACATACTGTATAACATGTGTATCACATCCTCACAAATCAAATTCTCTGCTGATAAGCGAAAGCAGGAGATGTGAAGGTCCGGTAGCTTTCTTCCTGTTACAGAAGGTCAGAAGGGAGAAACCAGGGGGAAAGCACCCTGTGTTATAAATAGGCCAGAGTTTGGTTCTACATGGTTTCTCAGGTGATATTTAGTCTTTCGGACAGTATGTTAGAGAGTCGCATTATAACATAATAACTACATCTCAAATGCAAAGTCACACCACTGGAGAGATAAATTGTCCAGCTGCCATTGTCAAGACTTGGTGCCCATTGTCACACACCCTTATGGTTACAAAGCCAGTCGTATGGTAAGCGCTGTGAATCTGAAGTAGTATACTCCCTTCTCTGATAAGTGAAAGCAGGAGATGTGAAAGTCCGGTAGCTTCCTTCCTGTTACACAAGGCTAGAAGAGAAACCTGGGGGAAAGCACCCTGTGTTATAAACATGACAGACGCCAGAGTTCCTGAGTTTTTCCACAACATTGAACACATTCTTTTTTAGGTCAAATTATGTCTTCAGTATGTTGTTGATTATTATCATTATCATAGAGGTTTAGAGGGAGTCACATAACCTATTAACTACATCTCACAGAGGGAGTCACATATTAACTACATCTCACACCTCCAATTGCAGAGTCACACCACTGAAGAGATAGCCTGCTGTCTTTGATGGTAGGCTTGGTTGTTGATTGGCGGCTGTGGGAAATCCCCTACCTAGGAAGGAATCCCTCCTGTGTATATCTGAAATGATTAAATTTAATTAAATTCCCATTCATCCTTATGGTTACAAAGCCTGTAATTTGGTGGTCCATAGTTCTGATTCTAAAGTAGTAGACCCACTGCACTGGAGCTGTGAGGAAATGTGTAACACTGCTGTAGGCCTGTCCAATGTTTGTGAGGAACTCTAAAACCGATAGTTCCCGTTCTTGATTTTCTTTTTCAGGCGCATCAGGTAGAGTAAAATGTTTCGGGTTCAGAGCAGCAAATTTTCCAGCCATTCTCTTGAAATCTGCAAATCGATGTTCAAACTGAGAAACAAAGACGTCAAGTATATAGTAAAACACATCGACTCTGAATATGTCCCTGCTGTCTTCTAAAATCTCATCTGCGTGTTCATCTGAACACAAACGCTTTTTCTTACGAACTCTTCCCCTATCAAAATCGGTAGTTCCCTCACACAGTATAGCCAGCTCTCTGGCTGTGTTAAACAGACAAAAACTATGCCTAACCCAGTCTACATATATTTTTATTGAACATTTAAGTAGTAAACAATTCCGAATGGATATGTGGTCAATAAACTGTATTTAAAAAAAAAAAAAAAAAAAAAATCCTACCAGTGGGGGGCCCCGGGTTGTTCGCGCCGCAGCCCCCCCCAAATCTCCGCTACTGGTCTCAGCGTTGCTAGGAGAGAAGGAACATGAACATGCATTAACGACTTGTTCTACAACTACACAATCAACTTCACTCACCTCATATTTTCACGCATGTATGAAATCACGTCCTCCGAATGCATTACACCAATGATGAGTAGACATGGATATTTATACCGGGCAAGGATGTGCTGCTTTCACATCTATGGTGTCATTTTCTTAATAAACTAATACGACATTTTAATGGGCATATCCCGTAACATATTGTTCAAAATCATGAGTAGGCCTAGGCTAGCCTAAGATAAATTGTTCAAACCATATTGTTTCAAAATATTAAAAACTAATAATAGCCAAAAATACTAAATGAATCGCAATGTATGCTGGGAAGCAAAACTCAACATGAAATAAAGTTCATGAAACATAACTAGAATGCATTGACGTTATATCCACTCGTTTTCTTGGACCTCCCAGATAGCAAAACCACACTGGGGTGGATCTGGCCCACACCTACCATGCGACTCGGCCCAGATCCATCTCACGGACATGGTCCAGCGTCCAAACGCACAACGGGCCAAAAGTGGTCAGGATTCGTTTCATGGCTCTGCACCGGAGATGGGTCAGCGCTGGCCCACTCTCGTCCCAAAACAGTAAAACCACACTGGGGTGGAGCTGGCCCACACCTAACATTCCATCCGCGTCTGGGCCCAGTTCCCCGATAGCATCTTAAGCCTAAGAGCGTCGTAAAGTCCCTCTTGTGTGTCTCTTGTCTCCGTCGTTATCGGGAAACTGACCCCAGGGCCCACTTCCCTATAACGACGGAGACACGCTCTTAAGAGGGTTTTCTACGATTCATCTTACGATCGTTCGTTTGTTTTTTCCGACTGTTTCCCGAACATGCTCGTAGCGTGAACGCGCATGCACTGCTCTTAAGATGCTCTTAAGGGGAGCTGTCCACGTTAATAGTTCTGAAATATCCTCTGATTTGACGGTGATGTCAGGTGACTGCACGTCACAGCTATAGGCCTACCATTTAAACTTCGGATCTATACATTAATTCACATCAATACGAAAATAGAAACACTTTGACATCTGCATGTAAGCATCCCAAGTAGGTTATATACCACGCAGAGACATTGTAATTATTGTAATTGTAATTATTTTAAGATTAGATTGTTGCACCATGCAATATTTTTTTGCGGTGCCACTTAAGAACACGTTTGAAGATAAGAAAGAAGTCGAGTAAGAAAGAGAGGAAATGTGTAGGCTTAGATTTTGATGCAGTAGGCTACAGACTAAACCACATGTTGCTTTCTCTGCTTTTTACCTCATAGGCCTAATAAAATATTCACTTAGCAAAGATAATGTCAAACTATTCTGGCAACGTCTCGTTTCATAACTTGATTGCATTTTTGTCCGCTTTTCATCACATTATTATGACCATTAAATGTAGGCTATTTTGCACGCTAAAATCTGATTCATCACAGGTAAACACAATAAAGAATGGGAACGTAAATTGGATTATGTATTCTAAGTTGTAATTCCTCTGTATGTCCTGTTGGTGACCTCAGTGAGAAGTACTGTTAAGACGCTCTTAGCCGGTAACGAGTAGGCTACTCTGGAGCACTCGTAGATCTACAAGTGTTTTCACGATGCTCTTAAGCTACGATGGTTTCGGGAAACAGTCGGCAAATCTTAAGACGTTCGTAAGAGGGACTTTACGACGCTCTTAGGCTTAAGATGCTTTCGGGGAAGTGGGCCCAGATCGATGCCAGCTATAGGCCTATGCCTTATTTTCGGCATGTATAGTTAGCCTATCATTTAGGCTACCTTATATTTAATTACCCTACAGTCAGAAGCAATAATCATAGGCCATCCACAAAGTATACATTTCAGAATATAGGGCAATGGAAAATTATTTTTTTGTAACATCTATAACGCCAATAAAATGTGATGGTAGGCCTATGATGTGAATGATTGCATGAAATTTGAGCATTTGCTATTTTTGGCTGAAGAATGTAAATGAGAAAAAAATGCACAAAAAAATAATGTTATCATTCACATCATACAAATGCCAAGGTTTGGAATTGCCCTGTAACAATCATAGCACGTGTCGCTTGCTGTAGGCTTGCTGCATAGCCCAATACCCCATCAGAATCGAAGAAAATGTTTACATTTAAAAAAAAAACCTTTATTTAAAACATCACATGAACATAGAACAATTAATCCAACGTTTAGCTGGCTTCTTTCATTGCGCTGGCGCTTGCTACGCCCCCCTCTATTCAAAACATGAACAAAAAACATAAAATCCAAAATTTAGCTGGCTTTCTTCATGTTCTTCACGCTGGCGCTTGCTACGGCCCCCCTCCCGGTCATGCGCCAGTGCGAACCAGCGTATGGCGCACTGGTGGATGTCAAGTCAAGTCAAGTCAGTTTTATTTGTATAGCGCATTTAACGTGCACAGAGTGCAACCCAAAGCGCTCCACATATAAGACATTGTCATGACATATAGACTAACAAAGACAATAGCGGACGGAGCGGCGTAGTCGCCAGCAAAGATTCTAGAACAGAGCTCTGTTCTAGAATCTTTGGTCGCCAGTGTACCCGTGACACCAAGACAGAACTACATTTAAGAAATAACAAACGCAAAAGATGCCGGACGGAGCGGCGTAGTCGCCAGCGTACCCATGACACCAAAACATACAAGACAGACAACAAACAAATTAATAAATAAATAAAAATTAAAAATAAAAATTAGTCCAATTTCCAACCGGCTGAAAATGTCCAAGGGCAATGATGACTCGCGTGAAACTGCGCACAGCTGTGTCTCCACAACCGATGCATGCAACGCCAACAAAGTTCTTCATCTCACTGGTAGTCTGGAGATAACGTGAACGTTAGGCCTTGTTAGTATGGAGCTCACTGGAAGCATAACAGTCCGAAGTCATGGGCGATATTGTAGATCAGCAACTCGGTGGACTTTTAACAGCAACGACGTAGTTGGTCCGTAATGCAGAGTCATTCAACGTTAACGTTAGTCTGCTCAATCCAGACTCCAGGCAGTTGGCATGGCAGCTCACTGGTCAGAAACAGCTCGGCGGCCTCGGCAGATCTTTCGCAGAGTAGCTCCAGCTGCTGTCCCGATGTCTGGATGTCTGTGTCTGTTGCCTGGGCCGTCACTGGACACTTGCGTACCACTCCTATGGAACAAGATTATACGTTAGTGTGCACTGTACAGTAGGGCATCCTATGGGCAGGCAATATCGGTTTACATTATGCTAAATATAATTTATTATTCACCCTTTCTTTATTTTCAATCAGTGATGAAATGTTGATCGGTAAAAAATAACCGAATATGGGCTTAAACTAGGCTAATTGTATTGTTAGACCATGAAACATGACACCCCTATCGTGAAGCATAGTCACATCGTATAAAAACCACAGGTAGGCCCTAAACGGTAAAAAAAAAAATCATCCAACAGCTCTGGCGCAATATTCGGCTGGAAATATTCTAACATAGGCTACAACATAGGCTAAGTGTTAATCAAAGATTCTAGAACAGAGCAAGATAGATCACAGGCCGGATAATACGTTGGATATGTGGAAGTACGTTCTATGACTCTATGGGCGCCATTTTGGTAAGCTGAGGTGGGGTGGCCACGTTCAGTCCTATGAGTTCGTCGTGGAGGCTTATGACCAGGTATGTTTAATTTAAATGTTATATTGTATATTGTTTAACGATATTTACATGTTTAAACTGATATGTACATAATCGACTTTATATGTTAGTACTAGGCGAGTTGAAATATAGGTCAAAATGTTAATTTCTTAATTAAAGCGAGAGCTAGCTATCACCAGCTGGTCAGATTCACTGCCAAATTACCGAGGGCTCGCTGACTGACTAGTGATTTATGGACTGGTTTTAAAATGCCTCTTTCATTTGTCACCAAGTCGCTGTTAAAATGGACGTTTATTTGATGTTATTGTCCAAGAGATAGCGCTTTAACCATTTGCAATCAGCTGTTTTCCCGGTCTTCGCAGCAGTAGAAGCATGGCCAGCTACTAGTTAGCTTAGCTGTTCATTTAAATTGGCAGCAACTGTCTTTAACGGTGGATGGGTCTTCACAGCTACAGATTCGATACGGTCATTTTTTAAAAATGTGCACTTTGCAAATGTGCCTTTCTACATATAAATTGGATATCCCACAAAAAAATAAATAACACAGCCAATACAGCTAAATGTATACAGCCCAGCTCTGTTCTAGAATCTTTGGTGTTAATAGAGCGGTTCCCATGGTAATACTTAATTCACAAGTGCACATTAAAGGAGATATTTACAAGAAACTCCCTGCTCGAGATTCAGAGATCGTTTTATAGCCGAATAGAAAAGTATCACGTTTAAATGATAATCTTTTGACTGATTGATCCCGCTCGACACATAGATTAGGAAACTAGTTTTAATTATAGCTCAGTTATCATATACTGTAGTTGCATCATTGATTGATTGTTCGTAACCTAGCATAGGCCTAGGCTATAGGCTACTTAATGAATTATGTGTCACGAAATCAGTTTTGTGACCTGCCTGATATTTCGTGAGTCAGCAGTTTGCGGAATTAACTGGCCAGTGGGTAGCATTTAGAAGTGGCCACTTCATTCACGCCTCCCGTTAATCACAGAGATCCGTGAAACAAAGGAAAGCCCTCTATTTGGACGGGCAAGTAGGCATAGGCCTATGCGCGCACTCCAGCGAGGCGAGTGATATGAGCTAGGCCTACAACAAGTCACGATTTATTAGGCTATCCAATCGCTATACTGTTTTCATGAACATAACAGGAATCCACTTCATTCATTGTTTTAAATATCGTTGCTTAGCCTACACACGAGTTTGTCAGTTTCACTTGCACAGACGCGCATAGACTTTGAATGCGCACTCATTGCCAATCACTGCCATTGCAAAGCCTCTGAATGCAGTCAGCAGCCCTGTTTACCGGCAATGCTACAGCGGACTTAAGCTGCCACCTCGTGGCGAAAAATTGCAATATATTTCACGCAACTCTGTGAATGAAGTGTCACTTCTAAATGGACCCACTGGCTAATTCATTCCGCAAACTGGTGACTCACGAAATGTAGGGGAGACCGGGGACAGTTGCAACAGGGGATGGTTGAAACATGTCAATTTTCTCCAATCAGAAACAAGGTAGAGTGATGACACTCACACTGCATATGCTCAGTTGGATGCCCCCCTTAGCAGAGAAAAAGCAAGGAGATTCCTGAACTGCTCCAGGATTTATTGTAAAAAAAAAATGTTTTTTAGGTATGAAAGTATTTATTTTCTTGAGCTTTGTTTCTGTTAAACTGCTGTCACTGTTTTTGTGATTCAGCTCAAACTTATATGATTTAAATGAGTGATATGTTAACTTTAAGCTACTATGGTTAGCATGTGTCAAGGTCCCCTTGTTTAGCTAGCACATGAGGTTTTATCATGGCTGACAGGAAAGGGGACAGTTGCAACAACTGTTGCAACTGTCCCCATACAGTCCCGTACAATGCATAAATATGATCATATAAAATATATATTTTTAAAAACATGTTTTACATTACAATAGTCTAAATAAAAGTGAATTGCCTCCCAAATTGTTCCATTCTTCCTATGTCACTAAAGTCCTACTGTATTTTATATCAATTTCAATATTTGACATCTGCACATAAGGCCTACTCATCTAGACAAATCTATAATTGTCATCTAATCAAAGCTGGTGAATAAATAACACTGTAATATTATTAAAACTTACATAACTTGTATTTACGTCCAAAAATAATCATTTTGCTGCACTGACATATATTGTAATATATTGTATTTTTAACATGTTGCAACCATCCCCAAACAATGTTGCAACTGTCCCCGGGCCCGGGGTCAGTTGCAACATCTGACTCCTTACATTCAAATGCAAATTGTGAAAAATGTAGATTCTGTAATTATCTTTAAATGGTTTAGACTATTAACAGACATAGGTAAGTGTATTGTATAAGAAATTGGTTTGTCTAATCCAAACCGTCTCTGAGTAACAGAGCCAAATGCAAAAAGCGTTGCAACTGTCCCCGGTCTCCCCTATTTTAGCAGGCCACAAAACTGATTTCGTGATTTCAAAATCGGATATTTCAGGCAGTAAAAAGTCCCGGTAAGAACCAAAATAGATTTTGTTCAAATCTACACACCTATGGCTAGCCTACTGAAAAATGTAAGATTCATTTAGCAAATGTTATTTTGAAGTATTAAAAAACATCGTTGTTTTAAGAATTTTCAAACGAAATGATTGGTAATTAGCACGTTTACAATAGCTGCTAGCAGCAAATAGTGGCATGGGGCAAACAAAAACTTAAAGCAGAAACTTTCATAGTCCCATATTTCACACTATATTATTCACCATAATCACACAATTGACAACGAAATATAGTATTAAAAAGCAATATACGTACCCATGTTGGCATCCATCTTCTTATGTGTGCCAGTGCCGTTTTTTTACCCCCCACAACGTTTTTTTCCCACGATGGCAATACCATTGCTCCTGGATAGTGGACAGTTGCTAATGTATTTTTTTTAGTTATGTGGTGAATCTTCCATTTTAAGACAAGCCTATACTTTGTTAGTGAATTAACCATTTTTGTGTAGGCTACTTGGGAGTGTTCAATTGTAAGATTTAACAAATCAGGATTTAATAAGGAAATTGGCAATGGGCACCCCCACAAAAGTTTTATTTGCTCTTTTCCAATGGTTTCTGGTGCCTGTGGCTGTAATCCGTGGTACTGATGGGGGCCAAATCAGCATCATGTTTCTCAAACGGACGGACCTCACTCACTTGGCACGTTCGGCTCTGTTCAGTAAACCAGCGTGGGAAATATGCATATTCTAGAACGTTAGCAACAAGTCCAAGTTTAGAGGTGGTCTGGGTCCGTATTACAGATGTGGGCCACATCAGTGAACTGTCTTTGTGGAAGCTTTGGTTCTGATGTGGTAAGTGGATCTGGGCCAAATCTGCTGACTGTTAGAAAAACAGCACTGCTTGGATTGGAATGCTAAGCTGAAAAGTCTAACTGGCACAGATCTGGTCCATAGCCAGAAACCGTGTGTAAGCTACGCCCGGATCTAGAGGCTTTTATGCGGATCCGGTCCAAAGGTAATTCCTGACTAATTTCTTGGTAATTCCTCCTAATTTCCATGACGTTCGGGACCAATCGGGGACGTCGTGAATGTCGGCATAAGGTCCGGGGGACGTCCCGTGTTTGTCGGGAACAGCCTATCCATTTGGTCAACTTTATCCAGCCCTAAAAAAGCTAAATTTAACTTTGGTTTACTTGTAGTTTACCGTGTAGCCTAGCCTAACTTTAAACAGTGTGCATGCTTATAAAGCAAACTTGTGCTTCATTCATCCACACATCCAGCTCCTAACGTTTTGACTAGCATTTCTACCAATTGACCTTGTTCCTGCCCATCTCTAGCTTTGCTGAGCTCCATCCTTTCTGTTTTTGTTGTTTGCAAAAAATATATAGTAGGCCCTATTTATTGGTAACCAGCAACAAGTGCAATTTGTTAATCGCTGTCATTCTCTCTCCAACAAAAATGTGTTACATTCCAAGTAGCAGTGCGTAATTCTGCTTCATGAAGTTGAACAAATACATTGGTCATATAAATAGCCAGTTTATGGTCTACAGTGTAGAGTTGGTAAGTTATGGTAGGCCAACTTGGAGTGAATATACAGGGGGATTTCTTTGTCTCTTAGCCTGGCAGGTGCGCACGTAGACATAGCCTACGGCCGAACACTGCAAGCGCCAATGAATCGTGCTCTCACGACAACCACGTCGTTAAAGGGGTGGTTCAGGATTTTGGACATAAGACCTTATTTCCAAGTAAGCAAGTGTGATATTTATCAGTGGAGACCGTTTTCAGCACGTTTCATCCAGTCCTTCTAATTGCAGAGTTCGCAGGTGCTAGGCTAGCGCAAGTCAACGGTATGTGCTAGCCTGCCACTAAAGACAGTCTTACCCACTCCAAAGTACACCTGAGGCAAATTCCAGACAATCGAGGTAAATGTCTGTGTTGATAGAATAGTGTAAGAAATACAACTACCCTTGCATCGCGTTGCAATAGTTATACTTTGGTCCCTAAAGTTGTTAGTAGTCATTTTGCAACTCAGCGGCGGACTGATATTACCAAGGCTACTACTAGGTATCCCCATTGGAGTGCGCTTTACTGTTTACTTTTCGGCGCAGTACTACTAACCGGAGCAAGTATAATTCCGCCGCTGCTAAGAAACTACAGTAGTCCCTCAAAATGTAATGCGATCGTTGAAATGCAAGGATAGAATAACGTTAGAAATAACACTGTCAATACAGACATTTACATCGATAGTCTGGCGTTATAATTTATTTGCCTCGGGTGTACTTTGGAGTGGGTAAGACTGTCTTTAGTGGCAGGCTAGCACATACCGTTGACTTGCGCTAGCCTAGCACCTGCGAACTCTGCAATTAGAAGGACTGGATGAAACGTGTTGAAAACGGTCTCCACTGATAAATATCACACTTGCTTACTTGGAAATGAGGTCCTATGTCCAAAATCCTGAACCACCCCTTTAACTTAAATAGGCCTACTGTAGGTTAACATCACTCTGAGTTTGCATTCAAGCAAGCAAAACGATGATTTGAATACATCTGTTTCTCTGGAAGGGCAAGGGGTAACAACAGGACAACACAGAGACAGGCCAGAATGCAGGACTAATGTTATGAGAGTATTACAGTAATATGGGATATTCTACGGGAAAATATTAAAACGGCAGACAGCGGGGAAAAGTTGGCATGTTAGGTATTTTTCGGTCCCTGTGATTATTTGTGAAATTGTGTAAACGGCCTTTTCAAGTCATTTGAGAAGGAAGGAGTGTAGCAAGCTCCCAAAAT
This sequence comes from Alosa sapidissima, assembly GCF_018492685.1. NCBI lineage: Eukaryota > Metazoa > Chordata > Actinopteri > Clupeiformes > Clupeidae > Alosa > Alosa sapidissima. The sequence goes on from NC_055964.1 coordinate 11,777,380, forward strand.
GACGCTCGTCTGAGAAATTGAGTTTTGGATAATGTTCAGCTTCGGCAGCTTTACAATAACTGAGGAAGCCTAGAGACGAGTCCATAGCAACAAGTTCATGTGTTGAATTTGTTATTACCCAGTGTGCTTTGTTGAATGGTCTCAATGTTTTATTGTTTTATTTCATGTGAATACTTACTAGAGGAGTAACTTATTTCAACTAGGCTAATGCAGTTGCAGGAAGTGTGCATTTAGTTTCCATGCTTAGGCCTATTGTGTTTCCACAACAATGTTAGTGAGTAAATCTACTGAAATGGCCACCATCTTGGTGAAGTGTGATGTGTAAGATCAGAAAGCAGAGGGTGAGCTAAAACAATAACTTGTGTCGATGTGTTTTCATAGTGCTTTATAGCGTGGGCGGAAGGTTTCGACAATTGGCCGGGGAGGGTCATGTCTTTTTTGAAAACATTACTGGAAGGTCGTTGAAAATTTTCTTGCAGGTAGGGGAGGTTCATGCAACTTTTGATTGGAGCACTCTAAATCCCTCCGATGACCCCGTTTATAAATAACGAACGGTCTCTAAGGGGGGTTTTAGGCACGCCGGTAGTGCGTTGTGCCTAACAACTGGTTTAGCATCAGTGTAACTTACGGCCTCTCGGGGCTTATTGCTTAATTATGCTGAGGATCAATTTTAATTCAGCGCACTCCATGCTCCTCTTTCTCTGCTTCCCCCTCTGGCCTTCAGCTTGGCCAGCTCTGCCTCGAGTGCTGCACTTGCATTCATGAGGTTCATCATTGCAGTCTTCATGGTGGTCACATCTGCCTGTGATTCTACAGTACCTGTTCTTTCTTCGGATAGGCCTACTATAAACCATGGCAAATAGACCACGCTTGCTTTACCAATTTTCGGGAAGATTTCCCCTCAAGGATGGCATGCCAATCAATCTCGATTAATTTCTTGAGAACGTTTTAGAGAAGTGCCATAAAGTTCTGTATGTTGAATAAGCAGCTGGGGATTTAAAGGTAGGATATGAAACTGATTTCCTGAGTAGCTTCCTCCCTACAGTTTTACTTTCATTAACACTTCTGGTTCTGGTGAAATAGCTTGCAACACTTTTTACATGGACTTTAAATCATAATTTTACTTTTGTTGTTTGAGATTATTGCCCCCCATACCCAGACATGTGGTCCTCATTCACCAGGGCTGTGTTTTCCATAAGTACTATTGTGTGTGTGCGTGTATCTGTGTGTGTGTGTGTGTGTGTGTGTGTTTATTTGTGTGTGTGTGTGTGTGTGTGTGTGTGTGTGTGTGTGCATGCATCTGTTCATGTGTGTGTGTGTGTGTGTGTGTGTGTGTGTGTGTGCATGCATCTGTTCATGTGTGTGTGTGTGTGTGTGTGCATGCACGCTTTGTGGAAAAAAAACATCCTGTTATCCCTCTCATTTAGCTCCACTTTGTTGGGATAAAGCACACAATATGCAATACATATGTAAGTCTTTCTGGGCAGTAAGACCACATGTCTTGCCACTCTGTGCGTGCATTAAACCAGTCTGATACCCCCATCATTAGTCAAGCTTAGCATAATTCACTGTAAGTGGGCTACACCAGTAGCTTATAGTTCCCAAAAGCGATCATTTAGATTTTAGTTTTTATTTACAGTACATGTTGTGACTGATGTATTTTGTATAAGCAGTGCATTTTCTAAGCAGATAGGCCCACATTGGAACTGCATTCTCATGTTGGTGAAGCACCGAATAACACACATGGATGTTGGACCATTAACATTAATCCGAATATTAACGGGATCTACACATTAGCATCTCACATGCTTTTTTGTGTACCTTGGAATCAGCATACTCCTGCTCCAGTGCTAAGGTGCCATAGAAATACATTTACTGATGATTAATTAATATACCACAACATACAGTATAAGCTATATATAATACAGCAATTAAAACCAGATCGTTTCCCGTTTTGCCACGAGGATAAAAATACAAACACACACACACAGCCACACTCACCAAACTCATAACATTACATTGCATAACACTGGCAGTCCGTGAGAACGTTTCCAAGAAATGTGAAAGCTACTTAATGAGAAAAAGCAAAAAGTACAAGTGAAAGAAGTGACGACTCTCCTCTTGGACGCTGGGGTGAAGCAGAGGGTAGGAATAAGCCAAAGGGAAACCCCGCGGCTGCAGAATAAATACTGGCCCGTTTGACACCTCTCGGCAGCTGGTACAGCAAGCAGATCATCACCCATTTACAATAATGAAGTCAGCAGCTCTCCTCGCTCTTCTGGCCGTCCTCCTCTTTGGAGACGTGAGAGGTAAGGGCACCAGTGATTATATTTGTCATCCATTGATTGTGATCTTGTTCTGTTTATCTCAAACAAATAACTTTATTTGAGTGGACTTTTCTATGGACATTGACCATCTTCCTTATTCACTTAAAGCATCAGTAGTACAGATTTCATTTTTGCTCAAGTCCTTAAACAGTGATGATCATTTTGATTTCCAGGGCAACTTTCTCTGGGAAGATGCAAGTGCCAGGATGCAGGGGTCAGAGCCGTCCGCCCAAACCGCATTGAGAGGCTAGAGGTGTTACCTCCTTCCCCTTCATGCCCCAATCTGGAAATCATGTAAGCATGTCACAATGTCATGTGCTATAGCTGCATACTTTATGGAGTTTAGTGGTGGTCTGTATCTGATGTTTACATCTGTGTCCTCAGTGTCACTCTCAAGGATAATGGAGGACAAAAGTGTCTGAATCCAAACAGCTCTTTTTCCAAGAATTACGTCAAGAGAGCCATCAAAAAGAGGTAGGCTACAGCACAGTTTTACATTCACAGCACATGTAAGATGCCTATAAGTTGTTATTGTTGAATAAGCTAACCATAGCCTACAGTGATATTTTGTATGTTGTGATAACCATTCTTTTCGTCATGTTTGTTTTAGGAGTGCAGAGATCCGTGCCTGAGATGGTGGACTCCACTATCCTGAGTCAGGACCTCACCAGACTACCAGCTCTATAATGCAGTATGACCTGCAAAAGGGAGCTATAAAAGTCAGTATAAAAGTCAGTTTCAGACTGCTTCAGAACAAGACAAGACAAGATGTAGCATGTTGCTAACATTAGATAAACGACAACATTTAGCATATTATTTTATTCACGTATTTAAATTAATGTTATTTGTCAAATCTATGTTGTTAATTCTATGTTGTTAATTTCACTAGAGTTGTTCATATACTGTAAATACAAAAATGCTAGACATTGTACAGCCTATGTATTTTGCATATTGTTGTGTTTGTGTCATATCTGTAAGTGAGATTATGTTATACAGTATATAAATTGTGCAGTGTGTAAATGTGAATATATAAATAAAAGAGAACATGTTTAATCTGCATATTCCAGTGTTGACTTTGTGTTGATTTTAACTCAAAACGTTTAGCACTATGATTTGAATGATGGGAAAAGTGCAAAATCTTTTTTTTTAAGTATATTTTTTGGGGCTTTTTGCCTTTAATTGTATAGGACAGTGAAGAGAGAGACAGGAAGTAAGTGGGAGAGAGAGATGGGGTGGGACCATTGGATTCGAACCTGGGTCCCCGTAGGCACTTGAACCCGTATATGGTATGAGCGCTAACTTGTCAGTCTTCTGTTTTCATCTTTGAAAGTTTTATTTATATAGTGCCTTTCATGCAAACAGCAATACAAGGTGCTTAACAAAAGCACTTGGGGAAAAAAATCAATAAATAAATATAATAATAATAATAATAATAATAATAATAAAAAAATCAATACAAAATCAATATCAAAGTGCTAAAATCATAGAATAAGGACAAGTACCAAGTGGCAAGTCCATTATACAGTAAAGGATGAAGCATACTCTCCATAATATAAATGTTTATATATACAAAACAATCATATAAGTTCATAAACATTAAAAAGATTCAGGGATTGAGAGAAGGCAAGGCTAAAGGGATATGTCTTAAGATGTTTCTTAAACAGGCCAGTTGACTGGGCCATCCTCAGCTCATGTGGCAAGCTGTTCCACAGGAAAGGACTATAGTGACAGAAAGCTGCCTCCCTGTGGGTCTTGGTCCTCACCCTAGGATCTGTGTGGTCGTGATGGTAGTTAAGGTGAGAGTATGTCTTTAGATAAACAGGCGCAAGTCCATTAAGTGATTTAAAAACCAAAATCAATTCTAAAATTAACAGGCAGCCAGTGAAGAGATTTTAAAATAGGGGTACTGTGTGCTTGGTCAGAACACGCGCTGCTGTATTCTGAATGACCTGCAACTTATTAACATTTGTCTTTGACAGGACAGTAAAAAGAGCATTACAATAATCAAGCTTGCTTGTAATAAAAGTGTAGACTTCAGCGTTTAGTATTTCCCCCTTATGGGGTTTCCCACCATAGGCCTAGCACTCGCCTGCATCCATTGTGCTCATTGTGTTTGTATTTAAGCCCTGGACTTTTCGGTTGTCTTTGTGTGATATTCTTTCTGCTGTGTGAGATTGAGCCATGTCTGGTTAAGAAGCCTTGAGCGTCTGCAATTACCTTTTCGTCTTCCGGATTTCCTGGTGATATCAAAGAACTGGATTCAGCTTTGATGTTTGATGATTCACTTAAGTGTCTGTTTTGGTCTGTTTGATGTTCAGTATTTAACATCTCCTGTTAACTGACCAGCCCTTTTTTTCATCAATAAACCCACATTTGTCATCTAATTCAGATATAGCTGCCTGTATGTCATACAAACAAATCTGCTTAAATTCTTCCTCTCAGATAGCAGAGATTACAGGATGAATATGGTTGTATTTAGATGCACCTTCCCACAGACAAAGTCTACAATCAAACAAATAGCAGTGGAAATTGCACTCTAATATAGAGCACATTGTTCAGTTTGGATCTGACTGGGGGCAGCCGTGGCCTACTGGTTAGGGCTTTGGGGCTTGTAACCGAAGGGGTGCTGGTACGATTGCTGACCTGTATAAAAATTGTGGGCAGGGAAAGTGGTTGAGCACTGCTCTCCCATGCCTACATCCACGGCTGAAGTGTCCTTGAGCAAGGTACCTAACCCCTCACTGCTCGCCAAGTGCCGCTGTAGCAGGCAGCTCACTGCTCCGGGTTAGTGTGTGCTTCACCTCACTGTGTGTTCACTGTGTGCTGTGTGTGTTTCACTAATTTACAGATTGGGATAAATGCAGAGACCAAATTTCCCTCACGGGATCAAAAGAGTATATATATACTTATACTTATATATAAGCATGTTAAGTTAGGGTGGAGTGGTATTTTGTGCAATAATTCAGAAAAAAATATGAATTGGAAATGGGCTTCAATGGCCTTTTGGCCAGACAGACCTGCAGAGCAAATCTCAACATTCGTATGGGTATTCCCAGGCTAGGGAAGTGCACTTTCACTTTCACTTTCCACACCCACTTTCACGGTGCACATCCATTTCAACACATCACAGCTCTGAGTCCACTGCATGAGAATGTGGAACATCGACTTTTAAGTGCTGGGGATTTCCTATGCCTTCATGCAGCAGTACTCCAGCCCCCTTGCTGATACCCTTATAAGAAGGGCATCAGCACTATAGGCATTATTCTACTGAAGACAGCTCAGTAAGTTTTGTGCAAAAGTTACTGACATCCCAAGATGAAGGCCACTACAGTAACACTGCTTCTTCTTTTGATTTCCGCAGTGATCATCAATGGTAAGACTTGTTGAATGCTAATTCATGCCTCCTCAGTTTCAGATACCTTTTGTGGAGTTTCATTGTAAGGATTGGAATGGTACGTGTTTATACAAACCGGAAGTGTGATTCATGAAAGCATGATACACATACAGAAATGTGCAATACCTTGCGTTTTGATCTTAGAATTATAATGCCTTCTTAGAGGAGTTTTTCCTACTGTACTGTATTAAAGTTAGTTTGATGAACGTTTACAATTCATCACACCAGAGTACAAAATCTGATTCTGATGTAACCAACACCTTTAGACCCGGGTTCAAAGCTGGGTGGGGTCTCTGTCTTCTCCCTTTGCGATAGTATCTATTTTACTTGTTGTAATTGTTTATCTGTATGTTCTGTAAGGCCACACGGCTACAGTAACCTGTAAGCCTATCCAAACAGTGGTGCAAATAACACACAGATCAAGGGCACCAGACGTACCCACCAAGTGAACTCTGCTAATTCTGTGTTTTTCCAGGAGTCCCGATGAACAGGAGTCAGCGTTGTTCCTGCAGGGGGAAGCCTGTGAATGTTGTGAGGTGTAGCAACATTTCTGCCGTGGGTCTGTTCCCACCCAGTGCATCCTGTGACAACCTTGAGATTGTGTAAGTTACCCATGTGGAAATACACATGCATCCTTTACTCAGAAGAAAATAACAAGAAATGGCGCCGTAAGTTATTAGTGAACAAACTCTGAAATGTGGCTACAAAACCAAATATTGACTTTGTTTTTTTTGTTGTTGTTTTTTCTTCTACCAGTGTGAAGCTGAAGAAGGGAGGCGGACCTATATGCCTGAATCCTGCATCAAGAATGGGCAAGAAGGTCCTGTCTTCAAACCCGTCCCCCAACCAGTGGAAGAATGTGCAATGTGCAAGCTGATGTTAGAATCACATCACTCAAGCAGATCACACATCATTGCACACGACCCCACGCACTTCCTCAACCCAAGACTGAAGACACGTCTCCTACCAGCACACAGACACAGCTCGCTGGTCTGGAAACAAGCACGGATATACGGCAGGAGAATTCTTCATCCAGTCGTGCATCTCTGTAGCATCACTGAATGAAACACTCGGACAACTTCTGTGTGTACGGATGTAATGTTAATGTGTGTGTAGAGTAGTGATTTGTGGCATTGCGCTGGCTGTATATGTGATGCCATCTATCTAACTAGGTCAACATGTTTTATTAATCTTTTTGTGAACAACTTTTTATTTAATATAATAAAACATGGGGTTTGGGAGGAGGGGGTAAGATGGTTACAAACAGAGTATTTATATATTATATATTGTTTACATTTATGTGACCAAATATTTTTAATTGAACATTTTATTTATTATGAATTTGTTTTGGTATGATTTTGTGCGCCTCAATAAATATTGGCACTCCCTTCTCAGTCACTGTGTCTGTATCTTTAATGGAAAGCAGTCAGCAGATTTGCTACAATGAATTATATCAGACAGTGAGAGACTTCATGTATTCACTTCCCTTGGATTACAAGAAATCACATGGCTTAGTGACAATGGGACACTTGGACCATGTGCCAATACAAAGCAGGATTTAGGAGAGACAGGGGAAAACCCAAAGTAAACACATAGCCGCCCCTTCAAATAAATCCATGTAACTGGTGTAGGTCTCTCACTCTCTCTCTCTCTCTCTCTCTCACTCTCTCTCTCTCTCACTCAGATGCAGCACATGTCAATGACCCTTTCACACAGAGATTTGGCACTGACAGAGTCCCTCGTTATATTTATTTTACTTCACTATACCAACCAAAGTGTCTGGAGAAGGAACATGTTCCCCATGTTCCATGTTCCTTTGGTGAATATTACAGCCTCCCAGGAATTCAGTTTGTGCCATCAGCCTGCATATCATTCAATCAGTTGACCTAACCCCACTTTTTTTAATTAAAAACCAGCTTGCCCTGACTTGCTGGTCCTATCAGGGCGATTTGAAGACCAGCCTGTTGCTTGGTTCATGTGGTGAGGTGAAATGATTATAGAGAGAAGAAATGGAACAATGAATAGGAGAGCCTGATATGGGGTGTGTTCTGAAACATGGCCTGCAATGACCCTTTTGTGTTGGATTAAAGAATGAAGACACCAGCAGGATTAGTGAATGGAGATGGCAGCAGAAAATAATCCACAGAGCTCAGCACATCCAATTACTATTAGTGCTTATTAATGTCTCCTGTGATCGCTTCACATTCTGTCTCCTTTTTCAAAACTTGCAGGATTATAAAGTCCAAGATCACCGCTCATCTGTCGAGTTGCAGGATTGGTAAGTACTGTAACTTAATAAAAGATATACTGTAAGAAAAATCCACACACTCCAGTCGGTGCAAAAAAAGTTTTTTTTACTGAAATCTGCGCAAGCTTTCGGTCGGCAGACCTTCTTCAGGCAGAGTAAATCATCAAAACTTGCAGGATTGCAATGGCACAGGATTAGCATGTCAAATTGTTGGAATATCTGGGAGGAAAATGACAGAGAAGCAGCAATGAGATATAGGGAGCTACATGTAATTGATTTTCACAAATCAAAATGAAAGGTAGTACATTCACCAAATAACTGATATACAATAAGGCCTGACATTTAAAGGTAAAGAAATCAGCTGTTCTACATGGGCTACACTGTAGTTAGAGTTAAAGCTGTTGTTGAGAGTTACTAGGCCTTTTCACACAGAGATCCCGCTAAATTTGCGGGAAGAGGAGACGTCTTTTTGCCGTCTTTTTGTGTCTGAAAGCGAGGTGAAAATTTGCCGGCCTGCTGATCTGTTCACATGATGCGGCATTTTGGGGAGCCAGGAGGCAGGATCAGCTATAGTAAATTAAATTGTGACGTGCAACAGGGGGCGTGTAGAGTGATAGTCGTAGGCCTTATTATGCGTGCGTGGGGCTTCAGATACAGCAGGTGTGTGATTTCAAAAACCATGGCGGGAGAACCGACTGCACTTTGGTTAGCTTGCATTTGCTTTGCTGTTGCTGTTAGAATGTTAGATTCTTGCGATAGATGTCTTCAGACAATAAAAAGTAATTTGGAAGGGAAATTGAAGAGAAGAGTTGCCCTTGCGTTCGCCGTGATTCCCCTTTGAAAATCAGAGGTTCACAGGCTACTGTGGCCTTGGTCAGTGGCGCCGCCAGCCGTAATCCTGTACGCACTGTGCGTACAATTTATTAATGAAATCATTCAATATTACAATAATGAATGATGTACATTTAGCCATTCCAGAGTAATCCGGTTTTAAATTTGAAGCAATGTCTTTATGCATGTCTCCAACTTTGCGGTTCCTAACGTGTTTAAATTGTTCAATGGGTCTACATGATTTTATAACAGGCCAAATACAAAACAAATGTTACAAATATCGCCTAGATATCTGTAAGCATTACAATCAGAGGATATACATATAGGGCAGACAGACGCTCATGAGTTCATGCTTTGTTTTTTCGCTGGATTTTAGGATAGCCTATTATGGCAGCTGATTGCAGACTTTGTGAATTTATAGATTGACATAATGTGCTGTCTATGCTATTGCTGCTTTTGATCAGTTAGATTTATTTGCAATCTCCTGTGGTGGGCTGGACATAGCATCGAAATGCCCGCCCAGATTCCCCTTTCCGCCTTGACCCATTCACACTGGTGCCGGAACGAAAAAACTCGGCAAAATGTCTAGGGGGCTTGGTAGTAAATTTGGCGAGACACTTTGTCCCGCCGTTCCGCCTTGGTCTATGTGAAAGGGACAGTCGTTCCGCGATTCTGGTACATAAAATTGCGGCAATTTCGCCAGTGTGAAAGGGCCTACTGATGACATGTCAGTCCTTATCTTCAGGAATTGTTACTTGACTTGTTACTGTATATAATGGCGCCACCTAGTGGATAAATGTGGGGGAGTAAGTCTGCAATCGAGCAAGAGGAGCCACACAGTAGATGGACACACACACACACACACACACAAAGACTGGACCAGTCAGAGAGTGTGTGACTACAACAGATATATATAGCCTGTTGCATGAAACCATCAATATGAGGACAATGACACCAAAGCTTGAAAAATTGCTTCATTACTTAAAGGTCACATTCACTGAGAAACCGTTTAATACTTGTTACTTTCGAAATACTATAGCTCACTCCAAGTTGCATATGCATGCTGCACGTGAAAATGATCTTCTACCCCCATTGCCCGCATTAGCCAATGAAAGAAAATACACTGAAAAACAAGCGAATCAGAAAGAGCCCTTCCCAATGACGCCGAAGGGAAACTGACTATTCATGGCCTCGCCCACCTTGGCTTGTGACCGCCCACAGGAAGACAGGAAGATTTTGGCCAGGAGATTGTCTCTCTGCAGCTAGTAGGAGCTAACAGCAAGTTGTTAACATGGCGGAGCAAATTCGTGCCTGTGTTATTTGTGGCAATAACACATCAATGTTGCATGTCTTGCCTTAGAAAGAAGAGTTGAGGAAGAAATGGTTGGAATTTATCGTTGGAACACCACCACCGAAGTATAGTGCAACATTAGTTCTGTGTTCCAATAATTTCGACCACACTCACTGTGCCTGCCTACAGTTAGAAAGGGGTTTTGCATCGATGTTCTGAAAACCTGGACCTGTATGTCACAACGATCGACCACCAGCTCACAGGCTGTAAGTACAAACAAACTTTTCCACCTAACGACTGTTACAAAATAGCATGTTTATATTCTTCGTTAGCATGCATGAAAAGGGCACAAGCTAGGCTTAGGCTTAGGCTAGCCTATATTACAGGAAGCTACACCAGGTACGTAACTGAAGTGTTCTGTTCGCGACGTGTAAAATCAGAGAATGTCTAATAGGAAGGGCTCTGGTAAAATCCATTAGAGGAATGGTCTATTTTTTTGAACGTAGCCTACAGGCCACGCGCCAGGTGTAGCTACTTCCATTGATTAGACCTATTGGAAGCTAATTGTTGCAGAAGACTCAACGCGAACGGAATGCTTCAGTTACGTGCCTGGTGTAGCTACACTCATAAGAAACTGTATGACCACACTACCCAGAGATTTAGCTTGTTGAACCTATAATCTTCTAACCGAAGCGTTAAACCACAAATAATAATATTGGCAACAATATCTTATGCTCAACTAAGGACTGGTATTGTTCTAGTCTAAACAGGGAAAATCAAAAACACAATACCCGTGCACTATTAGGCGAAGTCGCTATCACTAGAGCCCAGGTATTTACACTTCAGTCTAATTTATGTCTTCTTGCCATTATTACATTGGCCTTTGTAGGCCTACAATGATGTTTTGTTTGATTACTTGCTGTTTACTTAGTGTTTTGTATGTCTTCCAGAGCACATCCTCATGTTGGGCTACACAGCTTTCTAGCCTACATTAGGTCATCACGTTAGAAGCAAAGGTTTGTGATCTAACTTTTATTGTTGTGCTAGTTAGTTTCTAGAAGTCTTTTTCTAGTAGGCTAATACAGGTTCTTATGTGCTCGTCAATGTTTTGGAAAGTCAATTCATGGGTTTCTTCAGGTCACTTTCCACAGGTGTATAAAATCAAGCACCTTGATTATGAATGCAGACTGCATGGTGCTTGATTAATACACCTGTGTAAATGGACCTGATGAAACCCATGAATTGCATAACAGATATAATTGATATTACTGAATGTCTTCTTGTGGGTGTGCTACTTAGTAAATCATACACCTTACCACAGTCACTAAAATATTTTTTGTTTCCATTGTGCCAGTACAGTTTTGTGTGAGAGAGTGAATGTCCTGTGTACTATTAGTATCTTGTTACAGTATTGAGTATTTATACAAGCACTTCGGATACACCATGGACATGGGGGCCTGCTACCTCTACTCCCATCAAGTCTGTTCATCCAAGGCCAGCTAGAAAACCTCGGGTTGATCAAGAGGAGGAGGAGGATGAAAGTGACATCTCCACAATAACACCTGATGGCTCCACCTATGGCCCAGCGCAATCAATGAGCAATGTAATAGAATCATCACAGCCAACGAATGTGTTTTGTGTGTTGTCCCTTCGGATACCCAGGACAACACAAGCCGAAACAACAACTCAGACCTTTTTCCCTAAATAATCCCAGCACCATCTTACAAAGGATCTGTAGGCCAGATGTCTGCATCGTCTGGCAAAAAGAGGACATTGTTAATTCTGTGCATAGTTTGGATGGTCTTGTTTTGTGTTTGCATTATTTTAATAGACTGCAATATTACTATTTGTCAGTGTTTCTCAAACTTTTTCAGACCAAGGACCACTTAAACAATAATAATTTAAACAAAAAAAAGATCACTGACCACCTAGCAAAAAAAAAAAAAAAAAAAAAAAACAGTAGACCTACTTCAACAGTCTATTACACAATAGGCCTTCTCACTAAACCACCTTGCTTATTGTCTTTGCACCATGCTTATGCTTTCAGAGGATTCATATGATTTAAACTGGCATACTGTAGGTTACATGAGTGTTGCAGAACTGTTTGGATTTACTGTACATACAAGTTGGCTCAATATTGCAAACAACTCCTCTATTATATTTTACCACATCTACTTGTGGAACACTTGAGAGAGCTTGCAGACCACACTTTGAGTACCACTGCTGTATGTAAATATAATAAAGCTATTTATTGAAAATGTACCTGTTTTGTATATTAGTTTTAGGAGTTGCATCAGTTTTTGTCCCTTTTAGGCTAAAGGTTTATCTTACCTTTCATATCTTCTGTCTCACAGGGGGCCATAGTAGTCATAGTCGAATGTTTAGTGCATTTTGAAGGGAGTACATTATGTTAAGGCAGACTGGTTCTAATCCTGGGTACAGGGTCATACAGACAACAGGGGTACTGGTGTTGCCCATTTTTCTAACCACATGAGCAATACCCTTATGAAAAAGTAGTATAGGAATCTTATAGTATTTTGGGACAAAATATTATAGTAATCTTATAGGAATACGTATTTTGGGACATACTGTAGAAGTACTACTAATAACTCTATAATATCCTATAACTGCTATAGTTTTTCTATAGTAGTCTTATACTATAAGATTCCTATAGTACTTTTTCCTAAGGGTCATACGTGACAGAAAACAACTTGAGTAGGCTAACCTCTGCCAATGTAGGCTATTAAAGCCATAGTTTATACTCATTACTGCAGAAGTCTTCCAGCACACGTTCTCTGCTTCTGTAGGCATTCTGGTGCAATTCCAGCGAAATATAGCTAGGACGGAGTAGGTAAGTGTGTTTGCATTTAGATCTATATATATATTGAGCTATAACCAAGTGGTCTTTCAATGATAGTATCATGGATTTCAAACCATAACTATCTATTCCGATAGCATACAATTAGCAGGCTAGGTCAGTGGCTGAACTGCATTTAGGGTGCTTACTGTATAACCAGAAGATTGCAAAGACTTTTGACTGTGTAAAGAAATAGGTCTTTATTTTAAAACGTTTCCAACTGTTTATTACTTGAATGCAAGATGACGATTGCCACAAACGTTTACCTCTTTTAGGAGAAATCTTAAGCTGACATGCAATTGTTACCATTCTATTAAACCAACGTTCACCGACAAACGATCAGGAAGCGGTTCTTCTTCCTACTCGGATACTATGATCAAACACATGAAGTTGTATCTCCGAAGACATTTTGTGCAACAGTTTTGACTCGAGTTTTAGGCAGGTTTTAGCACTGTAAAGTTGAATATGGAGCATAGCACAGGCAGAATCGGATGAGGACGCACTGGAGGGAGCGTCACAGTACTGTTAGCCAATCAGAGGCGAGGTCATTAACATGTCATGAATATTCATGAGCAAGAGGCAAATCCTGTTGTTCCTCCCCTCCCACCTTCCCCACCAAACTAGAACAGCATGAAATAGACGCAGGAGAGCATTTTTTTCACCAAAACCGGCTCACAGGGCATTCATTAATACTAGAGACCATGGCAAAATTAATGAAAAAACGATGAGATGAGACCTTTAATATTTAATCATTATTTTCAGTTTAGTTTACTTGACAATATGTTCTGATGATAGCAAAAATTATGCTATGTATTATGCACAGTTACAATAAGACCAGCAGGTGGTGCTTTACACAAAGTGTTCAAGGAAACAATCATCGTTGGGTGGGGAAAGCTCACACAGAAACAATAGTTAAGTGTTAATAAAAATGGGTGAATGGAACAATGTTTAAGAACACTTTTATAACCAGTCTGTAAAGGCAACTGACAGACTCAACAGGTTATCTGATGTATTGTATAGTAATAGAGCATCAGTACAGTTGCAGTCACTATTCACAAATTCAAGATGGCTGCAAACGCTAAACTTCATGAAGATACTGTCTGTATAAATCGTCTTGTAAGTAAACTACCAGTGCTTTTTCAAAGTTCTCAATGTCTCGTTTTAAATGTCAGGGCCCTCGGAAGTCTACCAATGAAGTGTGGAGATACATTGAGCCTCGTAAATGGTGTAAAACAAGGATTTATTTGCATGGCTAGCCCGATGCCGAAGCACCACCATTGAAAAAGCTGTTGGTAGCATCGGCTAACTAGCGCCAGATTTTGGAGTGCAGGGGACAAGCCGAGATGGGCTATGAGACATACGTTCACACTCGGTATCATGTTTCAACACACTTTAGGTCAATATCACACCGGAATTCTCCTTTAAGTATCCTAACAATTGATTTATGAAATTTCTCCTCCACTCTGATGGTTGCAAACCCCTTAACAGTAAGATTTCATAAGGTAAATACAGTTTCATTGTGTGCCAAGAAATGAGAGGAAAATGTTATCTTGTTTGTAAAACACTGTAGAGATTGAAGTTTGTTGTTGCTGTACCTTCGGAGGCACTGGGCTCTCCCTTACCACGCCCCCTCTTCATTCTCCATGCATTCAACATCATTGCTCACAATCCCCCAGCCTATTAGCTCTCCTCACCTGGTTCTAGTTTCAATCTTGTTAACGCTCCTTCGAAGGCCTCTTCACTAGTCCCTAGTCCTTAGAACATTTACACAACATGCAGACGCATAGGATACTCTCAGTATTGTTGCGCCTGCATTTCAATTTGTCCAGTGTTTTTCTCCAGTTAAGTTTATCTTCTGGGCTTTTGTATTCCTTAGTTTATTGAACTGTTTATAGAAATCTCATGAGTTCTCGTCTTCCTGTATTTTTTAAGCTGCCTTTGCTACCACTCTCTTTTGTGAGCTCCTGTGATACTGTTACTGATACTCTGATACTGTTTTGACATTTGTTTGCTTGATAAGAACTTTCATGAAACACATACGTATGTGGATTTTACTCTGTGTCCTGAGTCTGACATTTGCAGAGTAACGGCCCTTTGTCCCCATTTCCCGCCTACATTCAGAACTGAAGATTGCAACACAGGAAATCAACATGCAGACCTTTGTGCTTGATTAGCTTTTCCATGACCATGAATGTAGACACATTTGCCAAGAATCACATTTCTGTTTCTTAGCTTCCTGCTTCTCCGAACATGAAAGCAGAATCTCCTTTATTTGTTTTGTGAGCACATTAGTCAGCAGTGCTTGTATAGATATCCGATATCCCCAAGGGAAAGGAGCATCTTTTTCTCATAGAAATAATTGAGCTTGATAGTCAAGTCAAGTCAGTTTTATTTGTGCACATGCACACAGTGCAACCCAAAGCGCTCCACACAGAAGACATTGACCCGTAAGACAAGAGATGCTGGGCGGAGCAGCGTAGTCGCCAGCGCATCCGCGACACCGAGACATAAACAAACAAATTTACAACATAACAAATGACACACAAGACAAACGATGCCGGACGGAGCGTCGTAATCACCAGTGTACCCGAGACACATACAAGACAGACAAAAAAAAAAAAGAAATAAAAAAGAAAGGTCTGTGTTAACTTAGTCCAATGGCAATGATAATGGCGCAGTCTTCAGACCAACCCAGAGGATTTAGCGTTAATGTTAGGCCTTGCAGGCTGCAATCTGGAGATCACTGGAAGCATAACAGTCTGAAGTCGTGGGGGGTCTTGCAGATCAGCAACTCGGTGGACTTTTTTTTAAAGTATATCTTTGAGCTTTTTTGCCTTTATTTGGACAGGACAGTGGAGGGTGACAGGAAGCAAGTGGGAGAGAGAGATGGGGTGGGATTGGGAAATGACCGCAGGTCGGATTCGAACCTGGGTCCCCTTGGGCACTCGGACCCGTATATGGTACGGGTGCTGTAGCCTGCTGCGCCACAGCGCCCCCGACTGGATAGACTTTTGACAGAAACAGTTTGTTGCTCCGTGAGATTGCAGAGTTCTTCAACGGTTCTTTAACGGTAACATTTACATCGATAGTCTGGCATTATAATTTATTTGCCTTGGGTGTACTGAGTGGGTAAGACTGTTTTTAGTGGCTAGCCTAGCACCTGCGAACTCTTCAACTAGAAGGACTGGATGAAACGTGTTGAAAACGGTCACCACTGATAAATATCACACTTGCTAACTTGGAAATGAGGTCCTACTGTATGTCCAAAATCCTGAACCACCCCTTTAATCTCTAGAAAAAAAGTCCTTCCCTTGTTAAGCATAAGTGCAACTGAAGATGTGAAAATGCTGTTTTTTCACCAAAATGTTTTGTATTTGTATTGCTCCTTATTTCTCCCTGTGTAACGTTTTCAGTTGTTTGTTAACTAAATCAACATTTACCATTCATAAATGTGGCCTCATTCATGTTTAATTATGACCACCACCAATTCGAAGCATACCTATTGGCTTAGAAATCCTCATTTAAATCTACATAGCACAGGGGCGACTAGCCATGTACATGCGCCATGTTAAAATACCGGTGGCCAGCAAGGGACATAACATGCGAATACAGCTCAGTCTTTGGCGTCTGGATGCATAGAAAAACATTAGCTTGGATTCATCTGCAGAATTTCCCTACATTTAGCAATGTAAGTTACAAGCCCATTTTCTACAAGTCATATCTTCCTAACAGTCCGACATTGACATGATTTATTTCGTTGGAAAATACAAAGAGAAATAACTTTGTTCATGATCTGTCACCAACTCACTTGATCTCTAGTTTCTAGACCCAGAGACAGTTGACAACCTAACCTAACATAGTTATGCTAGGACTAATAGACCACAAAGTTGCTGAACGTGTTATTTCAGTTTAGTTTGCAACAATAAAGTTTAACCAAAGTCCTTAGCTGCAGTAGCCTACTACCTAGCCGTTCCCATTCACTTTCCGTTTACTGTGCTAACGATAGCTAGCTAGCTCGGTCCGAAAGAGTTGCATTGGCATTGCACACAAGCAATGGCAATAAAATAGTACACAAAATGTTATGAATATGTTGTTATTGCTTATTCAAGCGTAACTCTCGCCAAAATGCATCCTAGGGTGTTTTTGTCAATGTACCCGAGTCAAACTTTCGTGGAGTCGTATAGCCTACTATTTTGATGTGTCAAAATCGCTATTTTAAAACACTAACAAGGCTCAACACAACGTGAAACTTTAATCGAAGTATCATCAGTGTCTCTACACATGAACTTGAGCATTGAGAACATTGTTAGTGTACACATAGTTTACAAAAAAAAAAGTCACTCCTTGACTGATGGCAGCGAGCACAAAACCCAAGTGAGTTGTTCAAAACCTTTCTTTTAGTGAACACTGTGTACACGAACAATGTTCTCAATGCTCGAGTTCATGTGTAGAGACACTGATGATACTTCGATCGAAGTTTCATGCTGTGTCGAGCCTTCTTAGTGTTTTAAAAATAGCGATTTTGACGTGATCATGTATCAAAAAAATAGTTCCCATTCAAAACTCCACAACACGGACAAGCTTGAAAGTGGCGCTTCAGACATAATTATGCTTTTAAACGAAAGTTTGACTCGTGTACATTCACAAAACACCCTAGGGTGCATTTTGGCGAGAGTTACGCTTTCAGAGAGAAGTTTATGCTTCAACGTGCTAGGACTCCAGAACTAGTGTCAGTTTTGATGTGTGACGGCTCCCGTAGTTCTAAACGAGGCAGCGCTTGAGAGGTTGGTTGCTATATAACTCCTAACCACTAGATGGGAGAATTTCTTACAATATTATGATATTTAAAGAATACATTTCCCTCTAGGATATTTGAGGTAGGCCTAGTGCCAGTAAGATCAAGTCAACTGAGTGGTAAAAATCAAGGAAAGAGGGTAATAAGACAGTAATACAGCAGTGATAGAATACGGTATTTTAAGATGTCATGTTTTGTGGTAAGTCTTGTATTTCAAAGGCATTATTTGAGTAGGCTATATCAGGGTGCAGAAACCTGAGATTCTCCTAGATCTTCCAGTTGCATTTGCACAAAAAAACAAACAAAAAACATAATTCTCCCTTCAGCATGTCAAAGTGAAAGTTGTCATGGTGCACGCGCTGAGCTCATGCACAGTCACAGAAAGGTTTCACTCAGCTGTTCACACATGATGAAATTGTGGCAGACAAGTGGTACAGGTATGTGGTATCAGTTGATCATATCAGTAAGCCTGCCAAAGGACCAAAGTTATAGTCTGTTATAGAAAATAAGAAAATACTATACTATAAGTAAAACCAGAGCCATATAAAGGTAGAGTTGCGACAACTCCATTGACGCTAATGTTCCATTTTTTTTCAACAATGGCGGCTAATGGAAGCCTCAAATAGTTCCCGAAGGTTAACAATTTATAATAGCAGCAGTGCAGTTACAGACTGTTTCTAGCCAACATTTCAGACTCAGATTTACATTATTGGCTCATCCGAATAATAATAATAACAATAACAATAGTAATAGTAGTAAAGTAATAGTATTAATAACCTTATTATAATAATAAACTATTTATGTATCGACTTTGACAGCTTTTCTGCTGCTCAGTTTTTATCAGTTCCTTATCAAATAAATTAAAAGAGGCTAAAGCCCAATAAATGTGCCACACATAATAACCTAATATAAGATAAACCTTGCCTATACCATTTCAATTAGGCAGCACTAGGCAACACCACGAACGAGCTGTCATTAAGTTTTTGCGTTTGTAGCCTACAACTTTTATGACGTGATGTGTCTTGGGAATTTAGCTTTAGCTGCTACCATCATGTCAACATAGTTGTAACGTTATGCACAATGCTCATCTAGGCTATGGATTTAAGTGGTTTAATTTTAAAAAGGGCAGCAAAAGTGGGATAAAGTGCAACTGCTTCCCCAAAACAATTCCTCCATAACTGTGGATTTAATCGTTATGTGGATAACTTTCAGTGGACTAAACACATAAAAGGTAAGATTTTGTTATCACAAAGCTAGTTGGTTTGTTAAATATGGCGAAGCATATTTACAGCCAACTTTGTAGGCCTACTTGCAGCAGTGAAACTGAGTTTGTTGTTAACATTGTTGGTAACGTACACGTTTCTTCAGTTAGGAGCAGGACTGTTTTTTTTATTTTGCATTCATTTTCAGTGGCAAAAGCTAGCCTATGCATGAGAGAACCTAGATTTGAGGGAGCTGCAGCTGTTAGCATCTGCAGGTCATATTAACACAGCAGGGCACACTAGCCCAGTGATGGCTAGCCCAGTGATGAAGGATCGTGTAAAATACCCATCCCCAGAAAGTTTCAAACCAGCTGATGATGCATGATGATCAAATTGCTATTTTCTGACACAATGCACACCATTTCCAGGTGCTCACCTGTCTGAATCTCAAGCTCTTTAGCCTAGCATCTGCTGTTCACAGCACGGTGAATGACAAACGATGACAAAATGCTGTTCATGTTTATGAGTTCATATCCTGGTTATTTATCGAAGGACTTACATGTCACGTTTTATATTTTATTATGATCACTCGCATTACCATGGGGTTACTAAATAGGTAGGTCTAATGCTACGGTTAACTTAGAATGCCCACCATTACACTGGAGATGTTAAAAAACTTTTAAACTTGTTTTATTCTGCCGCGACGATAGGCTAGGCTTGGCTAGGTAATTCGCTCATTAGCTCAGATCAGTGACTACCAGAGGAAACGCAGGGTAGAAAGCTCAAACA
Organism: Alosa sapidissima; assembly: GCF_018492685.1. Classification (NCBI taxonomy): domain Eukaryota; kingdom Metazoa; phylum Chordata; class Actinopteri; order Clupeiformes; family Clupeidae; genus Alosa; species Alosa sapidissima. Next base: position 11,797,114 of record NC_055964.1, read on the forward strand.
AGTAATGTTAGACTAGCTGTGTTACAGTTTCTCGTTGCAATCAAAATTTCACAGGAGCTCCATGCGCTTTTGTAGGCTACACGCAGTCTCAAAAACACTGTTTACAGCTTTTCGAGTCACTGTACGAGGTCATTTATTTTATATAGCGATAATTTAGATACACTTATGGGGTGGGTGCAATAGCGTTTTCTAAAGAATCTCTTCTTTTGTACAGAAATTAATATTAAGTGACACATACGTAAAAGGGCGGAAAAAAACGTCACCTTATATAGCAGGCTAAGATATAAGGTCTGGAATTTAATTTAATATTGTTGTAATGGTAGGATAACTACATAGTTTACACAATAATTACACTGTGTTATAAATATTGTATATCAATGCATTTATTGACTGTCAATTAACCAAAATCGTGGCTCTGTCTATCATTGAACATGGCCTATTTAATGCATTCTAATCCATTGTCAATCACTTCCGGGAACTATTTGAAGTTTACATGAACCACGTGACCTTAACGAATTTTGAACACCCATTGTCGCAACTCTACCTTTATATGGCTCTGAGTAAAACTATAAAACTAACGATATTGATAAAACTTACTTGCATCATTTTTTATTATGTGATCCTGTATCATAATATAATTTAAACACTGAACATTGAGAATGTGCAGGGAATTAATAGGGAATTTAAATATTCAGCACATGTCAGCACTGACAGTCCCCCATTATCTTTATTTTACATCACTATCTACATCGAGTTTCAGTAAACATTCCGTGTCGAACCAAAGTGCTTGGAGAAGGAATGTTTTCCAGAGCTGGCTCTGTCGTGGGAGCCGAACTGGAGTGCATCACTTCAATATCAGATAAAAGGACCCTGAGCAAACTGATCAACATCTTGGACAATGAATGTCATCCACTTCACAGCACTATTATAAAGCAAAAGAGCTTGATCAGCTGGAGACTTCGCTCACTGCCATGCACAACTGAAAGGCTGAGGAAGTCATTTTTCCCCAGGGCCATTGAACTGTTCAATGCTTCACTAAAGGGAAGAGGAGAGATAGACTTCTCTGCATAGTCTGTCTGCCTCTCCACCCTCTCCATGTTTGAGTACTAACTGCCCACTACTGTTTTACTACTGTTTTACTACTGTCCACAGCCTAATGTTTTTACTACTGTTTTACTGCTACACTGTTTTTCATGCTATATTAGCACACATGACCAATGGCTTCTGCTACAATACTGAATGGCTGTAACCCTATTAGGGACTGTACGGTATTTAGCGGGGGGAGGGCCGGTCGCCAGACGATCGGGTTAAAAATGTTCTGCCTGGCCCTCCCCCCGGTCAAATTTTTTTTTCCAGGGGCCTCCCCCCAGCTCAAAAAAATTCTCCTAGGCCCTCCCCCCTACGTGAATCAAATAAAACTGGTCGAAAAATGACGTTTACAAGGTTAAAACGGCCAGCAAATGTCATAAGCACATACACACACACGGGGCTACAAACCAGTGTTGCGCGGGTTTGGTCACAAGCGGCCCGCGGTCGCCCGATATTTTAATCAACCCGACCGCAACTCGGACCGCGAATATTAAATAGGACAAAATTATACCCGACCCGCGATCCGACCCGCTTATTTACAAAATGTGTGCTTTTGGTTATAGCCTGCATGCAGTAGTCCATTTCTGTAAAACAAACTAATTTATTTGCGAAACTTTATGCAGTAGAACTACACGCAGGCATGCAGGACATAATGTTTGCGCAGGAGAGAGAATGAGAATAAGAGCGCAAGCACGCACGCAACCACCAAGGATTAGAACACTAGGATAAGATTTGGCCATGACATACTTCTTTCGAAAATAGAAATGGGGAGGCAAAGTAGGCAAGAGAGATACATTGCTGGTCAAAACGTTAGCATAAGAACTGGTTTAAAATGCTGAATGAAGCACAAAGCTTTACTAAAGCACATCCACTGTTTAAAGTAACAAACACAACGAACTAAGGTAATTTTTATGCATGCGCGAACCCGGTAGATATTGCTGTGTAGTCTGTGCCATAAGATTTATTCCTGCAGGCTGCCCGTTTCGGCTGTCATACTTTTAAATGGCTTCGCAAGAAGTAGGCCTACATAGACCATAACTTGTACTACTGTCATCTTCTTTAAGAACTTTTCCCAATATTTCCCATAGCTTTTCCTGAAGGGGTGTCTTTATTATTTTAACTCGCGTCTTCAGCTTCTTTACTGTTGACTTACTGTATTGATGCTTTACTGTATTGATGCTAGCCTTCTCGTGATATTTTAAGTAGGCCTATTTGTAGAAAATATATATTTAATTAATTTTAACTGACCCGCCCGCAAATGACCCGAATATCATTAAAATATTTGGTTTATGACTCATAACCGCGGGTGACCTGCAAGCTTACGAGGGGAGTTGTGGGAGATTCAGGTAGGGTTGCGACTTTTTGGACTCGCCCACTCTATCAAAGAGACGTGAATCATGTTTTGGCCTACAAACCTTTTAAAATATCGAAAACGGATCATTGATCAGGGGGAAAAAATATCATGGATCAGGAAAAAATAATTTTCCTCGGCCCTCCCCCCAGGCCAAAAAAATTATCCTGGGCCTTCCCCTAAGGCTTAAAAAATTCTCTTAGGCCCTCCCCCCCCTGACGACCGGCCCTCCCCCCCCCCGGTAAATATCGTACAGTCCCTTACCTCAACCTATTCTTGCACTGACATAGTTTTTACATGACCTTGTCTATACATTAATATCTTATTTGTCCATATTATTTATGCTGATCTCTAGACCTTATTCTTGCACTGTTGGACTACTGTTGGACAACTTTTTGCACCTTCACCATGACACTCACTCTCTTGAGCACCTTACCATGCACACAGAATTACAGGCCAGTCCCGGCCCTGTCACTGCAAGCGTCTCATGCTTGATCATCCTCAAGCACACTGGACTTTTTTGATTTAATTTATATAGTATATTTAGTATTTAGTTTTGTTAGTTTTTCTTATCTTCTACTGTCTCTATTGTACAGTGGAGTTTTGTTATATGTATATACTTATATTTACCCTTTCTGCTGTAAGTGCATGTTGTGTGTGATGTCTGTATATGCTACTGAGACCTTGAATTTCCCCTTGGGGATCAATAAAGTATCTATCTATCTATCTATCTCTCTATCTATCTATCTATCTATCTATCTATCGTAAGTTATGTTAATAACTATGGATCTATAAGACCGAACGATGACCGTCACCACGGTCTTACTGCGAATGATGCCATCCTGGCACCTGTCTCGAGACCTGAATATCAACAAAAAGTCACATGACTGACCGGAGGCAGGTCCACAGCATATAGTGCATCCGGTAACCTGCCTCATCCTCTTGCCTGGAACGCCGTGGTCCGTTCCGAGCGACAAGAGATGGTGACGGTCATCGTTCGGTCTCATAGATCCATAGTTATTAACATAACTTACGATCTATTTTGACCTCTCTCTGACCGTCACCACGGTCTTACTGCGGATGACCAGTACCAAAAGCGTTGCGAGGAACAGAGGAACCTTCCCCAGCCCGCAAGGCAGCAGACATAAGCACCGTAGAACTGACAGAGTCAGAGGCCACATTAACTCTGTAGAACCTGGCAAATGTACATGGAGTACTCCACGATGCTGCTGCACAGATATCTCCAAGGGCAACCCCTTTCAATGCAGCCCACGACGTGGCCATGCTGCGTGTAGAATGAGCCACCAGGCCATCTGGGATTGGAAACCCCTGATCTGAATATGCCTGAGAGATGGAGTCCACCAACCAGTGAGACAGTCTTTGTTTGGACACTGGGAGGCCCATAGCACACAAATAGTTGTGTGTGAGCTTGACACAGTTCTTGTGTACGGGTTACATATTCCTTTAATGCCCTTACTGGACAGAGAGTCCCAAAGATCCACTTCTGTTGAACAGGAAGGCTCTGGCTGAAAAACCTGCAGGTCAATAGCCGAGGTTAACACTTTGGGAAGAAAAAATGGATTGGGCCATAGTACGACCCCTGCATTCTCTGGTTTCCACCTCATGCAGTCAGGGCTTACAGAAAGCGCCTGCAATTCACTTACCCGTTTAGTAGAGCACATGGCCATGAGGAACACAGTCTTATGTGTGAGGAGCTTGAGGCTGGACTGCTGCAGCGGCTCATATGGGGCCTTGGTTAGAGACCTCAGCACCAAGGGTAGATCCCAAGACGGGGCTCTCAAACACCTACCAGGGCGAAGGCGCTTTGCACCCTTCAGAAACTGGGACACCACTGGTTGTTTCCCAAACGAAAGGCCTCCTACCATGTCATGAAAACAGGAGATGGCTGCGACATAACCTCTCAAGGTGCTGGCAGCCCTCCCTGTATCCAGAAGAGATTGGAGAAAAGAAAGGATAACCTCCACAACACTTTGCAGGTTCTACTTTCCGATCATGGCACCATGCAGTAAACACCTTCCATCTCTGTTGGTAGTTCAACCGTGTTGAAGGAGCCCTGGGATTCTCAAGGGTGTCTAGGACAGCCTGATCTAGCGCATGAGGCAAGGACTGAGCAGTGGCCAAGCCCACAGCTGCAGCACAGCTGGATTGGGGTGCCAGATTCGGCCCTCCACCTGAGAGAGGAGATCTGTTCTGAGAGGTAGAGGCAACGGTTGGCCGTGGACAAGCCTCAGGAGAGCCGGAAACCAGGGTCTCCCTGGCCATCGAGGAGCAATCAACAGGACCTTGTAGCACCCCCGTGCTACTCTGTCCAGTACATGGGGAATTAGGGGCAGCGGGGGAAAGGCATACAGTAGCCCCTCCGGCCACTCATGAGAGAGTGCATCCAGACCCAGTGGACCCTTGGGATGATTCAGAGAAAACCACCTCATGCAATGGGTGGTCTCCCGCGAAGCAAAGAGATCTGTCTGGGCTACACCGAAGTGTGCCCATAAGCCAGCTACCACTGCTGGGTGTAACCTCCACTCTCCTGGGTGAGGGCCCGACCTGGAGAGAAGATCTGCCGCCTGGTTCAGAACCCCGGGAACGTAAATGGCTTTGAGTGAGGCGATGCGCGGAAGTGCCCAAAAGAGTAGCCTCTGGGCCATCTTGAGGCAGCGGAGAGACCTCGTCCCTCCTTGATGATTGATGTAGCAGACAGCGACTGTACTGTCGGTTCACACAAGGACATGCTTGCCCTGAATAAAGGGCCGCAGAGCCCTGAGGCCAAGATACACTGCTCGAAGTACTAGAACATTTATGTGTTCTGTGTCCCATGGAGGCTGCCACAGACCTCTGACCATTCTGCCCTCCCAGACTGCTCCCCAGCCTGTCTGGGAGGCATCTGTTGACACTAGTGTCCGTCTGGATGGTATCCAGCCCAGCGGAACTCCTTCAAACATGATCGAGTGACCTTGAGGTTTTTGTACCTGTCTCTTCTTGGGTGAAGTCTGAACGAATTCAGCCACCGCTGGAGAGGGCGAGCTCTGAGGAGGCCCAAAGGAACAAGCATGCTGGCAGCAGAAATCAACCCCAGAAGCTTCTGATAGCACAGCAGCGTCAAGCGCTTGCCTCTGCGAAAGGAACGAAGGGTTCTCTGAATCTTGGAGACCCTGTCTACTGTGAGGCATGCCCTCATTGTACAAGAATTCAGGCGGATACCTAAGAAAGCCGCTATCTGTCGTGGATTCAAGTCGCTCTTCTTCAAATTCACTCTGAAGCCCAGGGCCTGCACATGGGCTAAGACAACTTGCGTGTCCCGCACAATCTGCTGGCGGGATGAACCACCGATCAGCCAGTCGTCTAGGTAGGGCAATATCTTCAGGCCCCTTCGTTGTAGCGGCGCCAGGGCGGCTGCCACAACCCGAGTAAAGACCCTGGGAGATAGGGAAAGACCGAAGGGGAGGACTTCCAGTGGTCCTTGCAAATTGGGACGTGGAAGTAGGCATCTTTTAAATCGAGAGTGGCGAACCACTCGCCTGGTTCGATCACCTCCAAAATGTGTTTTGTATGTAACATCTTGAATGACAGGACCTTCATGTAGGTATTTAGAAGACGGAGATCTAAGATGGGGCGCAACCCGCCATCTTTCTTCAGGATAAGAAAATATGTTGAATAAAACCCAGCCTGCTGTTCGTTCAAACTTACCTTGGCAATGGCTCTCTTCTCTAGCAGAGTACTTATTTCCTCTGCAAGGCAGTCTGCCTGGACTGGATCTTTGACCGTCGTCATTCGGACGCGGGTAAAGGGAGCAGGGCGCTGCCGCAACTGGAGCCTGTATCCCCTGGCAACTGTGTCCAGTACCCAGGGGTCTGAGGTTTCCCGCTCGCAGCTGTCCAGGCGTAGCTGGGAGTAGACCTCGGCAGTCTCCCCCGAAATCCTATGCCCGATCCCCCTGGGTCCTTGGACCCCTGGGGGGAGGGCGGCCTTGACCATAGCGCCTCATCGATGACCTAGGCTGCCCACGCCATGAACTTGTGGCAGGTCTGTCAAAGGTCTGAATGTTGGTCCTCTGGTCTGCACCTCCTTGCCAGACAACTCTACGCCCTGGCAGAGTAGGATATGCCTGCTGTTGGCGTCCTGGTCTAGATACAGGGCGTCAATGTCCTGTTCACATTCTCCCGTGCCCGAACTGAGTGCTGAGCCCTCTCCAGGAAGGCCTGACTCCCCATGAAAGACTCTCCCCGGTTCTACCGGCATGTTTGTGAGCTCTCTTTTGATACCATCCGGGAGACTGGTCTGGGCAAGCCAGATCTGTCTCCGAGTGAGGATAGCTGAAGACATGGTTGCACCGATATCACGGGTGAGCTGTGCATGAGCAGAAAGAGCAGCATCCACCAGATCTCTGGTATCTTGGCATTCCGCAAAGGAAGTCTTCCTCATTGCCGCTAAAAGAACGGCCAACGCATTTCCCGAGCGCGCAGCACGAGCAGCAGAATTATAGGTTCTACACACTAAGCGATCTGACTGGTCACATTCCTTGTTAGGGCAGTGAGGGTCAGTAGTTACCGTGGTTGGGCACAGAGAGGTCAGGGCTGCCATGTCCCTCTCAACTGGTGGCACATCACCCAATCCAGTCTCCAGTGGGTACGCTGCCTTGGCCAGCTTCCTACACCCTGCATTATACTGAGGGGTCCTGCTCGGAGCATTCCAAGCCCTCCTCAGCATCTGGCAATAATCCTCAGTGGCGGGCAGTGAGGTTGTTGGCCTTGGCTGAGAAATGCCAGCCCCAACTCCCTCAGAGGTGATTGGGGCATCAGTGGGAATTCTGAGACCCACAATCTTAGCAGCAGACAACACCGTGGACACCAAGTCCTTGCCACCGACTTCCTCACCATCATCTACTGAAGCTGAACCCTCAGCCTGACCAGAAGAAAGAACACTGTGTGAGCCCTCTTGGTCCCCTCCTAGAAGAGAGTCCTGCGCATGCAACGAAATTACATCAGCAAGCAGACTCCCCGTCCCCTGATACGACGGCAGATGTTCAGGAGAGGTCTCTTTCGAACACTCTGTTATAGGGGAAGTAGCAGACCCTGCATCACCAAGGGTGGCATGTGAGGCTGAGGCTGGCTCGACAGGAGCATCCCAGTCCATTAGTGTATCTGACAGGCCACGAATGGCAGTCAAAAGTTTCAACTGAAGATCGTCATCAGACCCGTGTTTTTGAGAACGAGTGTCCCCTGAAGTCCTTTCCTTACTAGACTTATGCGGGTTTTTATGCTTACGCTTGAGAGTGTGTTCATCAGGGCTCTTAGCATGCTTGCTAGTGTGAGCACGTGAGGCCCCCTTTGCTGGTTGAGTAGCTCCTGGCCTGCCTGCTCTCCGAGCCCTCTCTTCTAAAGGCAAACCCACTGCAGCCGGACATGGATTATCAATATCATTCCGGAGATGAGCCATGCCCAAACATGCTGGACACTCCCGATGACCATCACAAGGGTCCATGCTACTCCCACAGAATACACATAGGGAGTGTGAAGCCATGACAAGGGTGAGAACAACTTCAAGCGCGAACGCCAAGTGACACCCGAATCAATTTGACCCTAACCTGCTGTACTGAGGCCTGCAGGAGTGGGCTATGAGGATAGTTCACAACAATCCCAGCTACCGCGAACGGCAGTAAAATGGGCAGATCAAATTCAATAGGCAACTGCCAACCTGTCCAACAGACAAAGGAAATATGTAGCAATTTATTTTCAGAATAATAAACGAAATGCACCAAACTTGTAAACACAAGCTGTGAACATGTAGTGAACTTATGACAACATCACCTGCGAACAGGGGTTGTGAAAGTATCACACAGAGAAGCTATTGCAGAAAAGCTATTGTAGCCTACCTATATAGGTAACGTTAGCAAAACAAACTAGCCCAACCAATAGCCTACAACAGGACTATCTGCTGAACAAACTTATAGATGCACTGAACAGGCAGACACTATTAACCCAATACCACTGTGCAGGCAATCCTACAAAACTGTCTGGGTTAAATACAATAATCAATGTAGCTAGCACACGCCAAACAAACATTAACAGGTCTTTGTAACGTTACCCGCGTTGGTAGGTTACTCTCTGTCGGCAACACAATGAACCGCAACTGTCCTGCGCACAGGTGTTAGTCGGTATAAACGTCTGTGTACTTGTATTCAGGCTAGCAAATTACAGACACAAGCAGCCTAATGATAAATAACATATTACCAGAATAAGAACAGAAATGCAGCCTCGCTGCTTGCACAAAAGTCCAAATCAAACTTAATAAAGAACTGAAATTACCATCCCCACACGCGAGCGTGTGGGGGAATAAAGCCAACCTGCCCTTGCAGATGGCGAGAGAAAAAAAAAGAGACACTTATCTTACCGTATGTGCGGTGTTCTCTTATTCGGTATTTTGAACGGAAATAATGCAGCGATCAGGCTACGGAAAGTTCAGACCGTAGCCTACCTGTAGTCAAACAGACCCAGTTAGAAAACACAGTCGGTATACACGTAAAGACGCGTATCCGCCGGCAACATTGATAAATTAGGAAAACACGTACCAATCCTCAGGGGCACTAGGCACCTGCACGTCAACGTGTCGGATTAAGTTTTCCAAAAAGAAGTAACGTTATACTTTCAGCGGTCTCAAAGAACGAGGCGAGAAAGGCAAGAGGATGAGGCAGGTTACCGGATGCACTATATGCTGTGGACCTGCCTCCGGTCAGTCATGTGACTTTTTGTTGATATTCAGGTCTCGAGACAGGTGCCAGGATGGCATCATTCGCAGGAAGACCGTGGTGACGGTCAGAGAGAGGTCGAAATAGATCTATCTATCTATCTATCTTCCATCTTCCATTGGGGAATATTTCAGCATCCCACGAATGCAGTTTGTGCCCTCACCCTGCATACCTATCAAACAGTTGACCTTTTTTTTTTTTTTTTCAAAAGCGGCTTGCCCTGACTTGACTGACAAAACAAAACATACCGCTGCTTATTAATGTCTCCAGTGATCGCTCCACATTCTGTCTCCTTTTTCAAAACTGGCAGGATTGCAATGGCACTTGAGTGACTGCAAAATATAGTAATACAAAATACATTAACTCAACAACAGTGAGTCAACAAGGGCAGTTTTAAAGACTGATGTTGACGGAGGAAATTTCATGTGGTAAAGGAGGCTGTTCCCATACTGCCATATGAGAAACTAGTTCAGTGCCTTACAAAGGTCTTTCTTCAAGATAAAGTACATTTCAGGGTGGCTTTTTTCTTACTGTGACCAGTCCCATCTGTGCAATAATCAGGTTTTATAATCATCATCTTTTCATGTCACACCTATGAGATGGATGGATTACCTTGGCAAAGAAGACTAACATTAAAACAAATTTCTACAAATGTGAGAAAAAAATAAAGAGGGATAAGCCTTTTCTTAGAAATTAGAAGAAATTATGGTTACACTTTACTTGACAGTGTCGACATAAAAGTGACATGACACTGTCATGAACGTGTCAAAAACAAGTCATAAACATTTATGACATAACGCTTATGTTATTGAGTGACATTCGGATTTTGTAATACAGTTTTTCTCAGTCGCTTTGGTGCTTTTTTCAGATCAGAATGAAAATTCTCATAACTATTAGTTCAACCTCCACAACATTTAGTCATTTGTACACATCATACAATTTCTCCTTCCTCTGAACAAATTGCAAATACTTTTGGACATGTATCAGTTGCTTTCATACAATTCTCTGCTGTTTTTTAACATTATCATTTGCTTATGTCATGCCAGTCAAAATAAACTATACTTATGAATGCTGAATAGTCGTTCCCAATAAAACTAATAGTCTTCATTTCATTGCTTGCGTCATTACATACAAAATTAGGTTAGGTTAGGTTTAGGATTAGGGCTAGGGTTAGAGTCAGGGTTGGGGTTAGGATTAGGGTTAGAGGTTAGGTTTAGGTGTTCTAAAGGTTTCATGTGTCATGACAGTGTCATGTGTTCACGACAGTGTCATGTCACTCTTTTGTCGATACTGTCAAGTAAAGTGTTACCATTATATTAATGAGTTTAATTTATGATATTGCTGCTTTTTGAGCGAGACTACAAAAGAGAGCATTCAGCGGTAACCACTTAATATCTCATTATAGCTACAACATTTTAGAAGTTTAATCTCTACATCTCCACAGAATCCAATATAGACTATCATTTGAATGCTGTTCATTGACTTCAGATCTGCATTCAACACCATCATCCCCTCCAAACTGATATCCAAACTCAGTGAACTGGGCATAAATACCTCCCTCTATAACTGGATTCTGAACTTCCTAACCAACAGACTTCAGTCTGTTAGGTTAGATAACCACACCGCCTCAACCATCAACCTGAACACCAGCGTACCACAGGGATGTGTGCTGAGCCCTCTCCTCTACTCCCTCTTCACCTATACGACTGCACACCTGTATATTGTCAAGTTTGTAGATGACACTACAGTGATTGGTCTCATCAGCAACAACAATGAGACGGCCTACCGGGAGGAGGTGCAGCACCTAACATCCTGGTGCACTGACAGCAACCTGGCTCTCAACACCAAGAAGACCAAAGAGCTCATTGTGGACTTCAGGAAGTCTAAAGAAAGAAAGATAGATAGATAGATAGATAGATATATAGATAGATAGATTGATACTTTATTGATCCCCAAGGGGAAATTCAAGAGCTAGCACACACATCCTCATTCAGAGATTAAGGTGGAGCAAGGCACCTAACCCCTCACTGCTCCCCGAGCGCCGCCGTTGAAGCAGGCAGCTCACTGCGCCGGGATTAGTGTGTGCTTCACCTCACTGTGTTCACTGTGTGCTGAGTGTGTTTCACTAATTCACCGATTGGGTTAAATGCAGAGACCAAATTTCCCTCACGGGATCAAAAAAGTATATATACTTATACTCAAGAGCATCCTCGCCAACTGTGTCACAGTTTGGTATGGCAACTGCTTTGCCCACGACCGGAAAGCACTGGTGAAAACTGCTCAACGGATCACCGGTTCCTCACTCCCCTCCATCAAGGCCATCCAGGGCAAGCAATACTTGCGTAAGGTGCACAGCATTATCAAAGACTGTTCTCATCCCAACCACAGACTGTTCACCCCGCACATTACAGGTAGGTATCAGCAGGTTCAGAGGAAGCTTCTTTCCTGCGGCTGTCACCCAACTGAACTCTAGCTCTGCATCCCGGTGACATCTAACCAACTATTTATATTGTTCTTACTACTACTATAATGGTACTGCCACTACATTGCACATATCTGTACATTTTGTTCATACATTGTTCATATTACATAGCCATATTTATTCTGCTCTTATAAGGTAACTGCTAATACACTACACATATTTATATTTCATTTATGCTACTCTAAACCACCTTCTGTAAACCAACTGTATACTAATGTCTACACTGCACTATATTTCTTTTCCTGTCTATACTTTGTATATCACATTGCACTTTTCTGCTTTTTTGCCCTTCTGGTTTGACACAAACTGCATTTCATTGTCTTTGTACTTGTACTCTGCACAATGGCAATGAAGTTGAGTCTAATCTAATCTAATTTGGACAAATATATGACAGAAATACTGATGTATTTGTGTTATTCTTTCTCACTGTATATATTTTCTCTCTGTGGGGCAACATGCTTGTCTCTGGTTTTGGGGTCTTGTGGTTTACTGTAGATCATTATTAGCAGATATATTTACATTTAGTAGTGTGGGGATTAAAAAACCAAGTCACTTCTGATAAGCTAAAACCTTGAGTATACCCTGTCAGTATAACAGACACATTTATGGATCTTTTTTTAAAGTTTTATTTCCTTCTTTATATTTACAACAAAATAGTAATTAAGATGTATCAGTTCAACATGGTATAAATGATCTCCACTTTCAGTATAGATATCTTAATAAACATGTTAAACAACATGTCACCAAACAGGCATTGGAGAGGAACACACATCCCACATATAATATGAAAAAAATAAACATAAAAGTACTCTGAGATAGCACCATGTTATAGAACAGGAGTTTCCATGGTATCATCTTGGGTAGAGAAAGTGTATTTTCAATATTAGCTACCTCTAGAATCAGAAAAAGATCCAATGGATTTTTTTTTTTGTGAGCGCTCATGGCGTCCTCGGCAAGATGCCACCCTGGGCCCGCTTCGCCCGTGCCAAAAAACGCTACTGGCTGTAAGAAATAAGTCATTATATTGATATTATTATGTAGCCTGGAGATTCCAGACCCAAATCCAGGGTAATTATTATGATAGAATACAGTATATTATATAATATATGTATTTTAAATGTAATTTCAATTCATTTTTCTTTTGAATTTGGTTGATTTTACTCTTCAAGTCAAAAAAGTATTTTATCTCCTTTTGATGGCTTTCTTGATGAAATTCTTGGCAAAACTGCTCTCTGGATTCAGGCACTTTTGTCCTCCATTATCCTTCAAAGTGACAATGAGGACACAAGTAGATGTAAACTTCAGATACAGACCACCACTAAACTCCATAAGGTATGCAGTTATAGCACATGTCATTGTAACATGCTTAAATGATTTTCAGATTGGGGCATGCCGAGGAAGGGGTTAACGCCTCTCAATGCGGTTTGGGCGGATGGCTTTGGCCCCTGCACCCTGGCACTTGCATTTTTCCATCTGTTGCCCTGGAAATAAACATGACCACTAAATATCACAGGATGTTCAGCTGAGACAACAGTGATGTAGCATCACTCTCCCCTGTTACACAGTAACCACTATTTCAGAAATTACAGTGCCCTTCAAAATTATTAGCACCCCTGGTAAAGCTGACTAAAAACAAGTATACAACTCTAATGGTGACCTATTGTAATCTCACAATGAAAACAATGAGGAAAAATGCAAATATATCCTGAAAAAAAGGAATATTTGTGCCATAATAGTGGAGGTCACTGTAGCACCTTGGTCAGCAGATGACTGGAGCCCTTACCTCTCACATCTACGAAGAGCAGGACAGCCAGAAGTGTGAGGAGAGCTGCTGACTTCATTGTTGAGATAGGTGATGGTCTGTCTGCTTTCTCAGCTGTTGTATCAGAGTGAGGAGGTGAATCTGTCAAACAGTGGCAAGCATGCCTGTATTTATTCTGTCAAATCAGGGAGTTCTCTTCAATATTGTATCACCCGTGTCTCCTCCTTCAGGACAGGACAGGTGTGTGAGTTCTTATGTTGTGTAAGTCTCTGAGGACCTGATATGGTCTAAGTCAGGGGTGGGCGGATCCGGCCCGCCAAGCACTTTCACCCGGCCCGCCGAGCATTTCATTTGGTTATCAGGCTGCTCGCTATTTTTTTCCTGCGATAGAGACGACGTTGGTTAGCTTTAAACTGCTTTTCACTCTCCTTAGAGAACATTATGTCAATGTCAAAACATCATGTTAAATAGAGATAACATCATGTTAATCTAAGTTAACTCTTAGTTATCTCCTTTGCAGCAGATCTAACGTGAACATTATATGCGATCCATTTAATTGGGGACGCGTCTGCACTCACAAGAGGGAGAGAGAGCCGCAGGTTCCAGCTCGCTTGTCATTGTTGATAATTGATATCTCCTTCTTATAAGAAACTACTGACCATTTAAAAACTTGTTGTGCGGCCCTTGAGCCAAAAAGTTTGCCCACCCCTGGTCTAAGTGCACAGTTGCTCCCTCGTAAATACAGCACAACAGTTTTTTTTTTAGCAACTCAGGGATTTAGTCCCCTCAGGGATTTTAAGATACCTGGGAGTATCAGGGGGAACAGCAGCCTGGTATGAGAACAGCAAAAAACAAGAGCGTGAAGCCCTACAGAGGGTTGTGAGGCCAGCTGAACACAACCAGGAATCCAGCAGCAGTGAAGGTCCGACATTTAGAGGTAAAGAAATCAGACAAGCTGTTCTACATGGACTAACATTAGGACATCAAAGTGGATATTTAGAGTTAAAGGTCTCATCTCATCGTTTTTTCATTAATTTTGCCATGGTCTCTAGTATTAATGAATGCCCTGTGAGCCGGTTTTGGTGAAAAAAATGCTCTCCTGCGTCTATTTCATGCTGTTCTAGTTTGGTGGGGAAGGTGGGAGGGGAGGAACAACAGGATTTGCCTCTTGCTCATGAATATTCATGACATGTTAATGACCTCGCCTCTGATTGGCTAACAGTACTGTGACGCTCCCTCCAGTGCGTCCTCATCCGATTCTGCCTGTGCTATGCTCCATATTCAACTTTACAGTGCTAAAACCTGCCTAAAACTCGAGTCAAAACTGTTGCACAAAATGTCTTCGGAGATACAACTTCATGTGTTTGATCATAGTATCCGAGTAGGAAGAAGAACCGCTTCCTGATCGTTTGTCGGTGAACGTTGGTTTAATAGAATGGTAACAATTGCATGTCAGCTTAAGATTTCTCCTAAAAGAGGTAAACGTTTGTGGCAATCGTCATCTTGCATTCAAGTAATAAACAGTTGGAAACGTTTTAAAATAAAGACCTATTTCTTTACACAGTCAAAAGTCTTTGCAATCTTCTGGTTATACAGTAAGCACCCTAAATGCAGTTCAGCCACTGACCTAGCCTGCTAATTGTATGCTATCGGAATAGATAGTTATGGTTTGAAATCCATGATACTATCATTGAAAGACCACTTGGTTATAGCTCAATATATATATAGATCTAAATGCAAACACACTTACCTACTCCGTCCTAGCTATATTTCGCTGGAATTGCACCAGAATGCCTACAGAAGCAGAGAACGTGTGCTGGAAGACTTCTGCAGTAATGAGTATAAACTATGGCTTTAATAGCCTACATTGGCAGAGGTTAGCCTACTCAAGTTGTTTTCTGTCACGTATGACCCTTAGGAAAAAGTACTATAGGAATCTTATAGTATAAGACTACTATAGAAAAACTATAGCAGTTATAGGATATTATAGAGTTATTAGTAGTACTTCTACAGTATGTCCCAAAATACGTATTCCTATAAGATTACTATAATATTTTGTCCCAAAATACTATAAGATTCCTATACTACTTTTTCATAAGGGGATTGCTCATGTGGTTAGAAAAATGGGCAACACCAGTACCCCTGTTGTCTGTATGACCCTGTACCCAGGATTAGAACCAGTCTGCCTTAACATAATGTACTCCCTTCAAAATGCACTAAACATTCGACTATGACTACTATGGCCCCCTGTGAGACAGAAGATATGAAAGGTAAGATAAACCTTTAGCCTAAAAGGGACAAAAACTGATGCAACTCCTAAAACTAATATACAAAACAGGTACATTTTCAATAAATAGCTTTATTATATTTACATACAGCAGTGGTACTCAAAGTGTGGTCTGCAAGCTCTCTCAAGTGTTCCACAAGTAGATGTGGTAAAATATAATAGAGGAGTTGTTTGCAATATTGAGCCAACTTGTATGTACAGTAAATCCAAACAGTTCTGCAACACTCATGTAACCTACAGTATGCCAGTTTAAATCATATGAATCCTCTGAAAGCATAAGCATGGTGCAAAGACAATAAGCAAGGTGGTTTAGTTAGTTTTTTGCTAGGTGGTCAGTGATCTTTTTTTTGTTTAAATTATTATTGTTTAAGTGGTCCTTGGTCTGAAAAAGTTTGAGAAACACTGACAAATAGTAATATTGCAGTCTATTAAAATAATGCAAACACAAAACAAGACCATCCAAACTATGCACAGAATTAACAATGTCCTCTTTTTGCCAGACGATGCAGACATCTGGCCTACAGATCCTTTGTAAGATGGTGCTGGGATTATTTAGGGAAAAAGGTCTGAGTTGTTGTTTCGGCTTGTGTTGTCCTGGGTATCCGAAGGGACAACACACAAAACACATTCGTTGGCTGTGATGATTCTATTACATTGCTCATTGATTGCGCTGGGCCATAGGTGGAGCCATCAGGTGTTATTGTGGAGATGTCACTTTCATCCTCCTCCTCCTCTTGATCAACCCGAGGTTTTCTAGCTGGCCTTGGATGAACAGACTTGATGGGAGTAGAGGTAGCAGGCCCCCATGTCCATGGTGTATCCGAAGTGCTTGTATAAATACTCATACTTTTCATGAAGTATTCTGTTTGGGTACCTAAAGTAAATAAATGTGTATTACTGTGTAAACAAGATACTAATAGTACACAGGACATTCACTCTCTCACACAAAACTGTACTGGCACAATGGAAACAAAAAATATTTTAGTGACTGTGGTAAGGTGTATGATTTACTAAGTAGCACACCCACAAGAAGACATTCAGTAATATCAATTATATCTGTTATGCAATTCATGGGTTTCATCAGGTCCATTTACACAGGTGTATTAATCAAGCACCATGCAGTCTGCATTCATAATCAAGGTGCTTGATTTTATACACCTGTGGAAAGTGACCTGAAGAAACCCATGAATTGACTTTCCAAAACATTGACGAGCACATAAGAACCTGTATTAGCCTACTAGAAAAAGACTTCTAGAAACTAACTAGCACAACAATAAAAGTTAGATCACAAACCTTTGCTTCTAACGTGATGACCTAATGTAGGCTAGAAAGCTGTGTAGCCCAACATGAGGATGTGCTCTGGAAGACATACAAAACACTAAGTAAACAGCAAGTAATCAAACAAAACATCATTGTAGGCCTACAAAGGCCAATGTAATAATGGCAAGAAGACATAAATTAGACTGAAGTGTAAATACCTGGGCTCTAGTGATAGCGACTTCGCCTAATAGTGCACGGGTATTGTGTTTTTGATTTTCCCTGTTTAGACTAGAACAATACCAGTCCTTAGTTGAGCATAAGATATTGTTGCCAATATTATTATTTGTGGTTTAACGCTTCGGTTAGAAGATTATAGGTTCAACAAGCTAAATCTCTGGGTAGTGTGGTCATACAGTTTCTTATGAGTGTAGCTACACCAGGCACGTAACTGAAGCATTCCGTTCGCGTTGAGTCTTCTGCAACAATTAGCTTCCAATAGGTCTAATCAATGGAAGTAGCTACACCTGGCGCGTGGCCTGTAGGCTACGTTCAAAAAAATAGACCATTCCTCTAATGGATTTTACCAGAGCCCTTCCTATTAGACATTCTCTGATTTTACACGTCGCGAACAGAACACTTCAGTTACGTACCTGGTGTAGCTTCCTGTAATATAGGCTAGCCTAAGCCTAAGCCTAGCTTGTGCCCTTTTCATGCATGCTAACGAAGAATATAAACATGCTATTTTGTAACAGTCGTTAGGTGGAAAAGTTTGTTTGTACTTACAGCCTGTGAGCTGGTGGTCGATCGTTGTGACATACAGGTCCAGGTTTTCAGAACATCGATGCAAAACCCCTTTCTAACTGTAGGCAGGCACAGTGAGTGTGGTCGAAATTATTGGAACACAGAACTAATGTTGCACTATACTTCGGTGGTGGTGTTCCAACGATAAATTCCAACCATTTCTTCCTCAACTCTTCTTTCTAAGGCAAGACATGCAACATTGATGTGTTATTGCCACAAATAACACAGGCACGAATTTGCTCCGCCATGTTAACAACTTGCTGTTAGCTCCTACTAGCTGCAGAGAGACAATCTCCTGGCCAAAATCTTCCTGTCTTCCTGTGGGCGGTCACAAGCCAAGGTGGGCGAGGCCATGAATAGTCAGTTTCCCTTCGGCGTCATTGGGAAGGGCTCTTTCTGATTCGCTTGTTTTTCAGTGTATTTTCTTTCATTGGCTAATGCGGGCAATGGGGGTAGAAGATCATTTTCACGTGCAGCATGCATATGCAACTTGGAGTGAGCTATAGTATTTCGAAAGTAACAAGTATTAAACGGTTTCTCAGTGAATGTGACCTTTAAAGCTGTCATTGAGAGTTACTGATGACATGTAATGTCAGTCCTTACAGTATCTTCAGGAATTGTTACTTAATGTGTTACAATGGCGCCACCTAGTGGATACATATGGGAAAGTAAGTCTGCAATGAAGCAAGAGGAGCCACACAGTAGATGGATACTCTGCATCCTGCAGTGGTGATCTACACACAGAGATGTCCTCAAACAAGCACACACATGCATGTAGGTATGCACATGTGACACACACACACACACACACACACACACACACAAACATACACACACCACACACACACAAACACAAACACACACACACACACACAAATCAAACAAGCACACACATGCATGTAGGTATGAACATGTGCAGACAAACACACACACACACACATAAAGACTAACCGCATATTACTGGCATTGATTTGGATGAAGATCAGATCATGGTTGGACCAGTCAGAGAGTGTGTGACTGTACAACAGATATAGCCATATGTTGCATGAAACTGTGATAATAAATATGAGGACAATGACATTAAAGCTTGAACAACTGTTTCATTACTTAATATATAATGATTGTTTTCATCAATATACTTGACATCATGTTCTGATGATAGTGAAAGACCAGCAGATGGTGCTTTACACAAAGTGTTTAGCAAGATACAATCATCGTTAGGTGGGGAAAGCTCACACAGAAACGCTAAAACTGTTAAGAAAAATAGGTGAATAGAACAATGTCTAACACTGATATAACCATATGTAAAGGCAAGTGGCAGTCTGATGTACTGTAATCCAAATTTAGTGCAATCAGTAGCAGTTGCAGTCACTGTAGGCTACAGTACATTCAACTGCTGTAGATGCAACCTCTTGCCAGACATACAAGGTCATACAGTAGTCTATACTGTATCATGAGTCTATACTTTTAGGCACTATGGTAACTGCTTTTTAATGGAATATCAACCATGTATTGGTGTATTCAGAGATTTAAAGGATTGCTTAATTAGGTTTTACATGTGATGGGTCAAGAGGGAATTTTAAGGTAAAGGGACTCTCATACATAGGAAATAGTGCTCCACAAAGAGAATGCAAATGAACTCAAACATAAATACATGTAGTTATTTAAATATCATAACAAATTATTTATGAAATGTCTCCTCCACATGCTGATGACTGCAAACCCCTTACAATTTCATGAAATATGAAATAAGGTTTCATCGTGTGCCGAGAAACGAGAGGAGCATGCCATCTTATTAGTATGTTAGTACACAAGTTGATTGAAGTTAACTGTTGGAGAGTGATGGCCCTTTGTCCCTCCTACACCTTCGTTCAGAAATGAAGTTTGCAACACAGGAAGCCAATATGCACACTGTTGTCCTTCTTTGGCCTTTACAATGAAAGTAGAGTCATTTACAAAGAAGCACGTTTCTGTTTCTTTCTGCTTCTTCGAACATGAAAGCAGAATCTCCTACTTGTTTTGTAAGCATGTGTGTGTGTGTCTGTGTCTGTGTGTGTGTGTGTGGGTGTGGATCTGTGTGTGTGTGTCTGTGTGCAAATGTTTTGTGCTTTTGACAATGCCCCTAGAACAGAGCATACAGACCATAGAATATTAACCCTCTAAATTACATGTTCAATTGTTATTATGCTTGTGCACAGAGTAATTAAATAACTCTAACATTGGCAAGATCCCATAGCCCATAGAAACTTATTGGTTCACTTAAATATTATTGCTCCTAAGCTGTCATTCACTGAAATATAAGTTGACAATGCTACTATCCCATGGGAAAGGAGCATCTTTTTCTCTTAGAATTTTTTTTTATTTCTAAGCTTTATAGATCAACATGAGATTTTGACCATTTCCTCATATTTCTTAATTTAATCATCAGAAAAATAGTCCTCCCCTTGTCTCAGCCCCAAGCAAAATTTAAGTTAAATTTAATGTTATTTTTTCTATGCAATCTATTCTTATTGGTCTTTATTTCTCCTAAGGTTTAGGAGAAACAGGTGATATCTGAATAAGAGACAAAAAAAAAACATTGTCGAGAAATACATTTCCCTATAGGATATCTGAGGTAGTGCCTGTAAGATGTCAATCTTTTCTGAAAATCAAGAAAAGATTGTGTGTGTGTCAAGAGTTTCGGCTAGAAAAAAGTTTTCCGGACATTTTGATGATATGCCGGTCAAATATCCTATTAGGCTATCGCTTCTTAATTAGTCAAATTGAGGAAAACTGGAGACAGGCTATGTAGCTTAAGGAATGACATAATCAGGCTGTATAGAATGCAACATGTTCATTAGCCTAACTTAAACAAGATCTAGCCATCTTTTCATGGACTGCAAGAGTCCGCTTCGTTCGTTGTTTTTGTTTGTTGCTGCTACGTTGTCTCCACGTATGCGCACACACAAGAATGAGCGCTCACACCACTACCCACTAATGCTATGACTCTTTATTTGATAACAATAAATTAAGAAATGTTTCCTATTCTGGGATGTTTAGTTTCTTTTTCTTTCGGCCGCGGTTCAATGATACCGTTTAATTGTGCCAGAAATGAATCTCGTCTCGTCGACAGAGAACGCATAGGTCTACTGTATGCTTTGGGTAAAGAACACTTTGCATGTCCAGTGTACACGGAGAATGACAGTGTCTTGGAGCGGCCGCACCCCCCGCAACTCCACTTCCAATGTCACTGATTCCGACAGATAGGCTACGCCCGACACTTCTGCTTTTTATCTGGTGGTGGTGGAGTTGACCGGACATCTGAGGGTTCAGACGTTACCAATTTATCATCCATCGCGTCTGGCCTCTGAAAAAAACTTTTACGGCTAGTCTGCCTGGGCCTGGCCATGTTTGAACCGCCTCACTCATTTGTTCGTTGTTTAACATGGACGTTTTAAGCGTGCGCTTCCTATTTGATATGCAGCAAAGGCTATGTGTTGTTTAATAGCTGACTTTTCAAACGGTAGAGCCTGTTCATTTAAAAACATAGCCAGAGGACATATAATATAGGCTTACATATTAAGTCTTATTCTCAAATTGCGTTAAATAAGGCTTATTCTCAGATTGCGTTAGGGGGCCGGGATTATTCATTTCAATCGGACAATTTGACCGGAGAGATTTAATTTTTTCGGACATTTCATTTTTTTTCCGGCCAATGTCCGGTAATTACCTGACAACGGAAACCCTGGTGTGTGTATGTGTGTGTGTGTGTGTGTGTGTGTGTGTGTGCGTGCAGAGGGATGTGGGAAATTAAAATGTGTAAATCCCGTGCACAGAATTGCACCATCCTGCCTAAATGTAATGGGAAAGATGCGGTTTCCATTTACCAGATACAAAATCACAAATAACTTCTTTAAATACAGCATGTTAGGTGGTTCCATTGATAAAACCGCCAGTCAGATCTATCAGTACTTTTTCTATCTGATGCTGGAGCAGTCGGCTATATCACATACATTACATCATTACCATCACAAAACCTCTAATGCGTCTTTGGAATGAATATTTGTTTGCTTCTAACCACACTAATCACCTGTGTTGTGCAATATTGACCAAAGTCTTGTATTTCATAGGCATTATTTAAGTATACCAGGGTGCAGAAACCTGTCATTTCCCATTACCTTCCAGTTGCATTTGCACACACACACAAAAACATGACTCTCCCTTCAGCATGTCCAGAGTGAAAGCAGTCATGGTGCCCCAAATGAGAATGCCCCCAAAAGGTTTCACTCAGCTGTTCACACACATGGCTTACCAAAGGACCAATGTTATAGTCTAGTTATAGTCTATAGTATTTTATAGAACATGAAAATACTATAGAAGTAAAATTATAAATTAATTCTATAAGTTCTTGATCCAACTTATTGCAACTAGTTTTTTTTTATTCAGCGATCCTATATCATAATATAATTTATTCCTAACACTTCAGAATCTGTGCAGGGAATTAATAGGGAATTTAAATATTCAGCACATGGCTCTTCTGCAGTTAATTAAAAAAAAAATAATAACCCACCCCCACCCCCCCACCCCCCAAGATATCAGACTGAGTTCAGATGAGTCAGATTCACTTCCCTCTTTGTAGTGTTTATAAACCATGAGGCTGCACACTAAAGGGCATTCTCCAGCTAGTGCATCATCAAGGGGACACCACAGCACACGCAGCCCAACCAGCACAGCTCCCGTCCAAGCTAATTAACCAACAGAGATGGCCCTCCAATCCCACGTGCTGCTGGCCGCTCTTGTGCTCTGCGGCCTGACTCTAACACTCGGTAAGGCATTTAACCTCTGTCTGCTCTAGACAACTTAGCAACATTTAACCTCTGTCTTCTCTAACTTAGCAACTGAATTATGTGGTAAATGGCAAAGCACTTTGTATAATTGCATCCCTCCTTCTTTCTGACAATATTAAGACTAGTTTAATTGTTTAATTATTTGATTACCATTACATAATTTATTTACAATATATATTCTATGGTTGCTAGCAGAGACATTTTCACACCTGATTCAAAAGAAATAGATGCCACGCAAAAACCCTGGAATCATATGATGACCTGTACATAACATCTTTATAATCTCTATAATCTTATACATCAGTATAATCTTTATAATCTCTTTATAGCTTTGCCAGGGGATATCCCAAGGTGGTGCCGCTGTCGTCACACCACCCATAACTTCATCAGCCCCAAGCACTTCAAGAAACTGGAGATTATGTCCCCGGGAGCCTACTGTCGCCAGACAGAGATAATGTAAGTGAGCTAGTAGATAGTACTGTACTGTATTCTATAAGTGGAGTGTTAAATATATCAAATCAATCAATTCAGTCAATTCAAATATATGCTTTTTTCCTTCATTTTTTTCAGTATTACACTGAAGAACGAGAACACGGTTTGTATCGCACCTGAGGTCAAGTGGATCCACAAAGTCATTAGCAAGTTTGTGAGCAGGTACAGCAATTTACACTTATACAAAATTGTCAATGTTTATCTATTATAATGCAAATAGATTGATTTGTATTTCTGTTACTTTCTTGAATAGTAAGGAAAATGTCAACACTACACAGATCCCCGCAACTGCCTCCACTGCTCAATAAGATGTAAAGGACATTGGGACAAGAGTTTGAAGAGGCTTTGAAGCACCATTGATTTTCATATTCTTGAAAAAGACACATTAGTCTAATGGAAACATTTTTAACCATGCTTGATGGACCTTTAGTGTAATGAACATGAATGTTTGTATTTTAAACTTGTTACTCTTGTTGACAATGTAACCTGCACGACAGGGTAATGACATATACTTATGTAGGGACAGTCTATAGACTCATTTACATTTGTTCCCATTTATCTTCAGAGACCTTTTTGAAATAATATTTTTCTACTTTTCTGATATTTTGCTATTTTCTACTTCTATTCCATGTTTGTAATTACTGTGAAGAACTTTCGAATAAATAAATAAACAAATAAAACATGAACACAAAGGTTCATATGCTTCTATTTCTCCATCTTGCTTTGATCGGAGTGAGCATGGATAGTGTAAGATGGGAAATACTTAAGTTCACAATATTCACAAGTGCCTGGCCAGGGGGACCAAATGACATCTTATCAGAGGACTTCTCTCTCTCTCTGATCTATATACAGTCATAGATGTATTGTTTAAATCAGTGGTACAGTATGCACAATGTAAAATATGTAAATTGATGTTAAATTGGCCTACACTATTGTTTTTTAATGCTGGTCATAATGGTGGTACTTGGAGAGCCAATGGTTTTCTGAGGTGGTATTTATTGTGAACCACTCTTTTAGGAATTATCAGGCTTTATCTGACCTGGGTACCCCCTTAGCGCTTAATGGGTATTCAATGCATTGAAAAATGACGACAATAGGAATTCTTTGTGTAGCTTTAATAACTGGATCATGACAAAGTCACACACTAGGCAGCTGAGGCATTTTGTGTGTTAGCATATGCAGGAAGGAAGGGGTGTGAGGGTATAAGCATGCACACTCTCACTGTATCATCTTTTCCTTGAACAACTTGAATGACTCTCACTGTCATCTTTTATGAGCGTCAGTATATGTTTCAGCTTTTCCAACACTTATGAAGTGTGCGTGGAAGTTATTCAAAGTCAAAAAATCTAAGTCAAAGTCAGATTTATTTATATAGCACATTATCATACATATACAAGACATTTCAATAACACTAATAAGGTGTATTAACAAAACATTTACAAGGTGTTAATAAATGGTTTGTTAGCTATTTACTATAACATTAATACATTAAGTAGTTTATAAGTTACTTAAAACTCATTTTGTAAATGCTTAATAAACGGTATTACTAAATGGTAAGTTAACTCTTTACTTATCTCATTAGATACCATTCATTTATTTGTATTTTAATGTTATCTGATGGCTACTGAATGTATAACTAACCATTTAGTAATTCCTTGTAAATGGTTTATTAAGAATTTACAATATGTTTTATGTTTTTGAGTTATAAACTACTTGTAAGTATTTGGTAACACTTTATAATAACTACACACAATTCATGATTTATTAAGCCTTTTTTACTTATTAGTTAATGGTTTGTTCATCATTAGTAATTTCTTGTTCATACATAATGTATCATCAGTAAAGCATTTGTTCACATAGTTATAAATAGTTTGAAATAAGCCTATCTAAATTATGTTTATACATTATTGTTAATACTTAATAAATAACGCAATAATGTTTTTGATTAAGTAATATTTCCATTATTTAACAGTTGTTACATACACATGCACTAATGATTAGTTAGGGTGAGGATACATATTTTATAAACCACTTCCTAATAGATAGATAGATAGATAGATAGATAGATACTTTATTGATCCCTAGGGGAAATTCAAGGTCTCAGTAGCATACAGACAACACACACACACATTCACTAACAGCAGAAATAGTAATTAAACGTATATAAAAACACAACTAAGCAATAAGGACAGTAGAAGATAAAGAATATACTAAATATACTAAAATACAAATTATACTAACTAACACTTAATCTAAATCAATTCTAAAAACAGTATCCACATAGTGGTAATTAATCAATCAAGAGGCGCTTGCAATGACTGAGGCAGGGACTGAGCCTGTGATTCTCTGTGCATAGGTAAGGTAAGGTGCTCTGTGTGAGTGAGTGTCATGGTGATAGTGCAATGGTGATAGTGGTCATGGTGATAGTGCAAATGAGTAAGTCCAACAGTGCAACAGTGCAAGAATAAGTCTATATATCTATATATATAACTATTTTAAGAAAAGGTATAAGTGTGGCCACAGTTCGGCTGTGGCATGGAGGGAGGGGTTATGCATATGTGCTAATGTGCTAATATAGCACGCAAACAGTGAGGCAGAAAGACAGTGGTAAAAAGTGGCTAGTGGACAGACAGTTTCCCTTAAGTGAAGCATTGAACAGTTCAATGGCCCTAGGGACAAATTACTTCCTCAGTCTGTCTGTTGTGCAAGGCAGTGAGCGAAGTCTCCAGCTGATCAGGCTCTTCTGCTTAACAATAGTGCTGTGGAGTGGGTGACACTCATTGTCCAAGATGTTGATCAGTTTGTTCAGGGTCCTTTTGTCAAATATTGAAGTGATGCACTCCAGTTTAGCTCCCACTACAGAGCCAGCTTTACCAGCCTGTGAATTCGCCCCGCATCCTTCTTCTTTGCTTCCTTCCCAGCATACCACTGCATAGAAGAGGACGCTGGCAACAACAGACTGGTAGAACATCCTGTGGAGCTTGCTGCACACATTGAAGGACCGCAGCCTCCTCAGGAAGTACAGCCTGCTTTGCCCTTTCTTGTAGAGTGCATCAGTGTTGGCTGACCAGTCCAGTTTATTGTCCAGGTGGAGACCCAGATATTTGTAGGTGCTTACCACCTCCACATTGACCCCATCAATGGGGACTGGTAGCAGAGTGGGCTTAGACCTGCGGAAATCCACCACCATCTCCTTGGTCTTTGAAATGTTGAGTTGAAGATAATTGAGTTTGCACCATTGCACAAAGTCCTCCACCAGGCTCCTGTTCTCCTCCTCCTGCCCGTTCCTGATACACCTCACAATTGCAGTATCGTCAGAAAACTTCTGCATGTGGCATGACTCGGTGTACTTGTAGCAGAAGTCAGATGTGTACAGGGTGATACGTTTTATGCCTTGCAACACATTTACAAATGTGTTATAAAGTTTACTCTTGCATTTATTCATTTAGCCAAAACTTTCACCCAAAGCAACTTACACATGCGAATGAAATTAAAGGGCAAGGCCACATTGGTGGAAGCTGGGGCTTGAACCCCTAACTTTATGGGTTACTGCACGTTAACCTGGCTCCCTATCCACTACACTACCTCTGCCCAGTGGTATTAACAGTCAATTCAAAAATATAATATAGATATGCGTGTTTACTATGAACAAACCATTTTTAACTGTGTGTAAACATGATTTACAGATAAGAATTAATGTAGGAATAATGCTTTACAAACGAAGAATACAGCATTTAACTAGAAAAGCATTTCCTGAAGAAAATATAGTGCATGAAAATGCAAAAATATGATGGGTTTATTTGGTTAAATTATTTGCTTGGTAGATAAGGTTTAATATAGTTGGAATGACTGAACAGTTAAATAGGTTGATAATTTAAATGGTTAAATTATTTAGGCAGATAGTTGACGATAACTAACAGTTGGAATGGCTCCAATGTTTGCTAGCAGTTATGCTAACTATGTTAACAAAGATAATAATGATAACCAAGTTACTATGCTAACTAGCATGCTAACAATGTTAAAATGTTAACTATGCTAACCATATGACTTAGCTAACCTAGCTAATCATTTTTATTAGTTATGCTAACTATGCTAACTAACATGCTAACATGTTAATTATGCTAACCATGTGACTTAGCTAACTTCGCTAATCATTTTCAACAATTATGTTAACTATGCTAACTAGCATGCTAACATGCTTGCATGCTAACTATGCTAACCATGTGACTTAGCTAACTTAGCTAATCATTTTTAGCAGTTATGCTAACCATGTTACTTAGCTAACTTAGCTATTCATTTTTAGCAGTTATGCTAACTATGCTAACTAGCATGCTAACATGTTACCATGCTAACTATGCTAACCATGTGACTTAGCTAACTTAGCTAATCATTTTTAGCAGTTATGCTAACTATGCTAACTTGCATGCTAACATGCTAGCATGTTAACTATGTTAACCATGTTACTTAGCTAACTTAGCTAATCATTTTTAGCAGTTTTGCTAAAAATGCTAACAATGTTAGCAATGCTAACATGCTAACTATGCTAACCATACTAACTAGCTACAGTGGGTAGGAGTCATAGTTGATGATAAGTAACAGTTACAATGGCTGAACAGTTAAACAGTTCAGTAGTTTAAAGGGTTAAATTGTTTAACAGTGAAATATTGTAGTGAGGACTTTTATTTTGAAACAGTTTTTGGCAGAGGAAGCAGTTGAACAGGATGTGTAGTCTTAATAGGGCCAGTTTGTATGCTTAAAGCCTGAGAATGGCAGTTGGGACAGGTGGCCTGAACACCTGCCATAGGATTCTAATTGCTTAACGGCTCTATTGTGATGTCATCAGCCCATGTTAAGTCTATGGGGAAATTTTGAACAGTTTTTAATTAATAGTTTAAAAAGTATAAAAGTTACAAAGCTGAAAAATACATAGCACTCTTGTCCTAAGTAAGACCTACGTAACATAGTTTGAATGAAGTTTCTACGTTAAACGGTTGAAGCTGCATTAAATGCGTTAGAAGAAGAAGATTAAGAAGCCTAGGAAGAACAGTACAGTGCATTTTCATGCACTGTAATAATAGTTTACAGTTGTTTAATAAATGCTTAACAGTGTGTAGTAGAAGAAAACAGAAACTCTTGCATAGTTGTAGTGGTTTCTGTCCGGGCCAAGGTAGTGTAGTGGATAAGGAGCTGGACTAGCATGCAGTAGCCTGAAAAGTTGGGGATTCGATTCCTGGCTTTCACTGTTATGTCAATGGCCTTCTATTTAATTGACATGTGTACATCGCTTGTCTGCTAAATGAATGAATGTGAATGTAATCTTTACAACTCATTTGAAAATGTGTTGCAAGGCATAGAAAGTCCTCACTTTAGATAAGCTCACAAAATATCATTAACTAACCACTTGTAACTCCTGAGTTAATCATGAATTATAGTATTAGGAAGTGGTTTATAAAATATGTATCCTCACCCTAACTAATCATTAGTGCATGTGTATGTAACAACTGTTAAATAATGGAAATATTACTTTATCAACAAAATATTATTGCATAATTTAATAAGTATTAACAATTATTTTATTTATTTACTATGAACAAACCATTCATAACTGTGTGTACAAATATTTTATTTATGAGAATTAACATAGGAACAATGCTTTACAAAATGATGAACAAAGCATTTTGTAATAGTTTGCAACTGGTTTATAATAAGAAAATGATTTCATTTATAAGTGGTTGTTTCATTACTTATTATGACCGCCGCGCAGCGTCAGTCATAATATGGGCAGTCATATAGGTTTAGTCAGAATTTTTTTTTTTTTTTTTTTTTTTTTTCCGTCAATGATTCCCGGGACACTGAAAGACCGGGGTACACGAAACTTGGTGGACATGTAACCCCACATGGATAGCATGGAACCATCGTTTTTCGTTTTGATCTGTAGCCCCCCCGCTGAATTGGACCCCCCGAAAGGAGGGTAGGGCAGACACAGTTTTCTGTGAATATCTCGAAAACCGTAGGGTTTAGGAGGACCATTTTTTTTTTGTATGTTGATCTCAAGGGGCCATGTCAACCCATTCCATAACCACTCATTTCATATATAGCGCCACCTAGTTAAACACAAAAAAGTAAAAATGAGGTGGTGTAATTGAAGGTATCTGTGACCTAACATAGTCAAAACTGCACGAAATTGGAAGTGTAGGATCATTATGACACCCTCTGTATGCACGCCAAGTTTTGTGGAATTCCGTTCATGGGGGGCCACACAATAAATTAATTTATGTTACTATACACCAACTGGCCTGTAGGTGGCCGGAGACAGTTTTCTGTGAATATTTCGAGAACCGTAGGGCCTAGGAGGTCCACCTTTTTTTTGTATGTTGGTCTTAAGGGGGCATGTCAACCCATCCCATTACCACTTATTTCATGTATAGCGCCACCTAGTTAAAAATTAAAAAGCAAAAAATTAGGTGTTTTCATCACAATATCTCTGGCTGACAAGGTCAAAACTGCACGAAATTAAAAGTGTAGGATCATTATGACACCCTCCGAATGCATGCCAAGTTTTGTGTACTTTCGGTCATGGGGGGCCTTACAATAAAATAATTTATGTGTACATTTAGTGACGTACACCAACAAGGATTCCCGGGACACTGAAAGACCGGGGTACACAAAACTTGGTGGACATGTACCCCCACATGGATAGCATGGAACCGTC
This sequence comes from Alosa sapidissima, assembly GCF_018492685.1. Classification (NCBI taxonomy): domain Eukaryota; kingdom Metazoa; phylum Chordata; class Actinopteri; order Clupeiformes; family Clupeidae; genus Alosa; species Alosa sapidissima. The sequence goes on from NC_055964.1 coordinate 11,826,939, forward strand.
ATTTTTCGTTTTGATCTGCAGCCCCCCCGCTGGACTGGACCCCCCGAAAGGAGGGTAGGGCAGACACAGTTCTCTGTGAATCTTTTATGGTATGTTGGTCTCAAGGGCCCACATCAACCTGGCTCATAATCACTCATTTGTGATTTGCACCCAACCCCCCCCCTCCCCCCACCCCCACCCACCCCCCGGTAAAAAATGAAAATGCAATATTATTCTGCTTTAATCGCCCCTATCTTCAGTTAAGATGTTCAGAACTGCACCAAATGTCATGTGTATGATTGACCTGGCATTCTCTGGGGGTCTGGGGGTATGCCAAGTTTCGTAGAATTTCATCCATGGGGGGGTCTAAAAAAATTAGGTTATGTGTACATTTAGTGACTGTACACTCATTGGCCTGTAAATGGCGGTGCACACATATAAACATGCACACACACAGGCACCCACATACTATCGGTATTAGAACGGCCGATACATAATTACAAATTCAGTAGGATCAAAAGAAAGCCAAAATAAATATTCATCATCATCATGGCTGCATTTTCAGTATTGGCGATAAGTAGTCGTTTGTCCACTAGATGGCGCATCGTTGCAGTGAGACGTAATTTTGTTGGAAGTTAAAAGTGGGTTGGGGAAAAACAATGGACACTTCCTACAAGGACTGTAATTTACCGCAGCAAACATCTAATAAGGACAGGACGATGTTCACATGAAGTGTAATTCCCATTTCTTCTTGAAGCCGAAATAAATCTGAGGATGTTTATCGGACATGCTTGGTTTTTACTGCAGGTACGTTAATCTTGTGATATCAATAAGGACCTAGGTAATGTTACCGTTAGCGTTGGTTGAGTGATGGAGGCCCATTTGATTGATTGCATTTGTAGAAAACTATAAATGCGGTTATACCAAGCAAATTGATAGCAGCACTGTTTGTATCTTTCGACTGTCATTTATTGCACGTGCTACAAAATCATTCTGTGCAATGGAAGATTTACCAACGTTACACCGGTCTGATACAGTTTTGCCTATACATGCGTGAGACTGAGACGCCTGTTTATTTTGTTTTAAGTGCGTGCAGGGTGTGAGAGGGGAATCGATGTGCTTTGATTCCAGCTTGGTAGTTGTAGTCTGTGAAATTAAAAAGCACGTGTGTGTGAAGTATCCAAACAATGACACCTTCATTTCATTATGGCTGCTTTAGCAACACCTTAAGCTACTGTGTAGTGGGTCCCATTTAGAAGTGGCTACTTCATTCGCGCTTTCCTTGACTCATGGAGCTGCGTGAATGTTATTACAACTTTTCGCCACGATATGGCAGTTTAAGTCCGCTTGATACTGTAAGTCGTAAGCCATTGGTTTCCAAAGGAGATTTTATTTGTGTCGCCAGCATAGCCTATTGACAATTTATGTTGTAAATAGGCCTACCTTATAATCCTACCTGTAGCTTAGGGAAGCTAACAGCTTTCTATTAGGATCTAGTTTGTTAGTTTTGTCATAACTCCCTAATGCATTTTTGCATTTAGAATAGCCAGAGCGTGTATATCTCAATCTGAAAATTAAACAATATCGGGTGCCTATGGACTAACGTTTCAGACTACTGTTACTTAATTTGTGCATTGACAATAAAGTATTACATGAACTAAAGATGACTAAAATCTTATGTAGAAGAAGAAACATTCACAAAAAATCCATCCATCCAAAAATGACCTTTGTTTTTGATAGCTGTTGAAAACGGCATGGAACTGACAGAGATGTTTTTGTTTATAAATACATAAAAAATAAATAAATAAATAACATTATGCTGATACCTTTTGCTTTTCCCAAATACAATGTAGCCTACAGGTGTAAGTGACCTTTCATCAATCCAGTTGCAATGGATGAACTGTGATGATCTGCCCTACTTGTGATTGTTTAGAGATTTTAAAGGTTTTATAACAATGCTACATCTTCTTTGGCTATTCTACAATCTATTCACCTTTTCAGCACCAGTAGGCTACTTTCTGTGCAGCCGCACACATACACTCAGGCATGCCAAACAAGCATACACAAAAGTTTCAAGAGTGGGGGATGGAGTAAAATATGGAGACAAATTGAAGTGTGATTTATTTTCGCGGAATGGATGTACAGGACTGAGCGGCGGTCATATTTTGTACCGCTATGCGGTACATCTAGTTAAAGGAGAATTCCGGTGTGATATTGACCTAAAGTGTATTGAAACATGATACCGAGTGTGAACGTATGTCTCATAGCCCATCTCGACTTGTCCCCTGCACTCCAAAATCTGGCGCTAGTTAGCCGATGCTACCAACAACTTTTTCAGTAGTGGTGCTTCGGCATCGGGCTAGCCATGCAAATAAATCACTGTTTTACACCCATTTACGAGGCTCAATGTATCTCCACACTTCATTGGTAGACTTCCTAGGGCCCTGACATTTAAAACGAGACATTGAGAACTTTGAAAAAGCACTGGTAGTTTACTTACAAGACGATTTATACAGACAGTATCTTCACGAAGTTTAACGTTTGCAGCCATCTTGAATTTAGTCACGATAAGTCGAGCAACGAGTAAGAATGAACAGGTATGATAAGGGATCAGATTCCAAAAATAATTCAGTGGAAATGCATGGATTCCAGTTTCTTCCAGTAGCAGCAACTGGAATCCATGCATTTCCACTGAATTATTTTTGGAATCTGATCCCTTATCATACCTGTTCATTCTTACTCGTTGCTCGACTTATCGTGACTAAATTCAAGATGGCTGCAAACGCTAAACTTCGTGAAGATACTGTCTGTATAAATCGTCTTGTAAGTAAACTACCAGTGCTTTTTCAAAGTTCTCAATGTCTCGTTTTAAATGTCAGGGCCCTCGGAAGTCTACCAATTAAGTGTGGAGATACATTGAGCCTCGTAAATGGGTGTAAAACAGTGATTTATTTGCATGGCTAGCCCGATGCCGAAGCACCACTATTGAAAAAGATGTTGGTAGCATCGGCTAACTAGCGCCAGATTTTGGAGTGCAGGGGACAAGCCGAGATGGGCTATGAGACATACGTTCACACTCGGTATCATGTTTCGATACACTTTAGGTCAATATCACACCGGAATTCTCCTTTAAGTATAAATCATGTACTTACAAACATATTTTTGGATAGGCTTATTTACTATGAACAAACCATTTATAAATGTGTGAACAAATGCTTTACTGATGATAAATTATGTATGAACAGGAAATTACTAAAGATGAACAAACCAACTAATAAGTAACAAAGGCTTAATAAATGATGAATTGTGTGTAGTTATTATGAAGTGTTACCATGGTAATGACACTTTAGATTGTTTTTTGTCCTTGCGCAAAACAGACAGTTTGTTTCCTCATTATTGAATGAGGAAGAATGAGTCGCATTTTCTACTTGTCTGATTCTGTTGAGACCACTGGCCTAAACTATCTTAACACTTCCCCAGAAAACAAGCTGCACAGGGAAGGGCAGACATGTCAAAATGTAAAAAAAAAATAGATGCATTTCTGGGTACAAAACACACACACACACACACACACACACACACACACACACACACTGCTGTAGGGATGTTTAGCGGAGTATGTTTTTGATCACTGTTCTAGCAAGGTCACCTAGAGTAAACTTAAAGTATATACTTAAAGTATATACAGTTGTGTATTTGTATTTTTATAGTTGAAACGCTTATAAAAATGTGTTTTCTTGCAAATAGCAATAGGACTTGGAATTACATTGCATAATGTAATATGCAATTGATGACCAAACAATTTGTGGCAAACCTTTATGGAACTCTGCTCCTGTACACTTTACCATCACTAGTCCACATCTATTTAGGTGTGTTGAATTTGTCTTTGCCACGTGCTATGCATGTATATTCTCAGTCATCAAATCTCACTCCAAGCTGATTTAAACACCTGGCAGCCCTTAGATCCATATACATCTTGATGAGATGTACTGTGCACCAACCTGACCTAAGTTGCTAACTTAGTTAGCAACTATGGTTTTGGGAAACGCACACCAAGTTGTTGGCTTTGGATGCATGTGTATGTGCAATGTCTGATATGGCTCATACATACAGTTGCGTGCGTTGCAGTGCTGGAGACGCATCCCGTTCACTTTACATGGGCTTACGTCATCCTTTGCCCAACTGAATTGTGGGTCCGTTACATTGCGTTGCTCCCATCGCTCGCATTGAGAAGTTCAGCTGTTGATGCACCGACGGACGGCACTGGCCAATCAAGCCAATCTACGGATGGCACCAGCCAATCAAATTACGGTTATACTTCAAGTCATTTGCATAGCTACCATCGGGAACACCCACTGGCATGCGTTGACGGAACGCAACTGTGTGTAAAAGCCCTTGGTCTTAAAAAGATGGACACTCAAGGCCATTTATTGATAGACCTCTATTTACCATAATGGTATACAGTATGATGTCCCTGTTAGTTATATGAATGAAGGCACGAGGCAAAATAATAATCAATAATCAATCATGATAATTTTTCTGACTGAAATCTGACTGGTTATTTTGAATGTGGTACTTCCATTGCCATAGTACTGTGACAATGTATCATGATAGACAGCTAATGTGTGTGTGCGCATGAATGATATGGTGGGCCTATTTGGAAGAAAGTCCAGGGCCTTTTTTCATCCCAGTCCATCCCTGATTAAAAGTTCATAGTTGCATTTGACATTCAAGAAGTCACTGGAACCATGGCCCTTCAAATGATCATCCTTTTAAGTTTCTATTTAACTGCTGACTTTCTAGCTCCTCCATCCAGTCAGAAAAGGCTTATATTTTTTTAAATCTTTTGACTAAGAACATAACATGATCTATCACTTGAGTCCTAGGCTGCCACGCTCCCATCAGTTAATCACCATTATCATAACGAAACAAACTCTGAACATCTTAGTAAGGAAAAGCCATTTTGCCGCTTCTTGCACCCACACAGTGATCTGTGCTTACAGTATAGCGTCTGGAGGGATGCAGATGATGTCATCAAACAAACAGACGCTAATTCGGCAACCACAACATCTGGAGAAACTTAATGAAGAGACTGCCAGCAAACCAGCCCCAGTTACACCAGAAATTCGAATTACTGGCTTGTCTTATAGTGTTTAAATGTATAAACAAAATTGTTGGATTGTCTTATAGTGTTCAAATTCATAAATGAAATTGTTGGCTTGTCACTAATGTTTAAATTTACAGGTAAAACGTTATGATGTTTTTGTACTGGTGTTCTCTACAGCAAGGATCAACACAATAAGCTGACACACACACACACACACAGACACACACAAACGCACACACACACACAAATGACATATTTATAATTTACTAAACCAAGACCCTCAGGCCCAGGACGGAAATCTGACAAAGCTCTCACTACCACTCTACTCTCCACTGCATTTGACTTTATAGAGGCTTGTCATGATTAACGGTGAAATGATGACTGCTTTGAAGTCGCATAAAAAGCACATGCGCCCAATGGAAAAAAAGATGTCAGATTGGGATCCCCCTCTTTATGGAAGTTTCTGGATTGACTAACACAGTTGGACTTTGTTCTGTATTTTAACAGCTTATTATTACAGAGTGTAGGAGAGTCCTAGTCCCCTTGGTAAAAGAGGATATATCATGGGGATGCCAGTAATGGATCTCGAAACGTTTGTACTATGGTTTCATTTTTATAGCTTTTGCAAGCAATATTTTTTGTATACTGATGCTTGCCTTCTTTACATGCAGAGAATAGTACTTGGAATCATACTATGTATTACAAAACACATTTTTTACACTGACTGCTGCAGTTTGTACCTTTATCATAAAAGGGACTGTAATCTTAATGTAAGAAGTTAAGTATAGGATAGTGGGGTTTCCACCAATAGTTTTCTTTTCTTGTAAGTGCTTTTGCCAACCACTTGTGCCGACTCGAGCCGTTTCTATTTGCAGATTTCCTGTTCTACAATCTGCCACACTTTAGGGTAAATAGGATCCACAGGGCAAGGGTTATTTGAGGTTTATCTAAAATGGTTCATGCCAGTTTGATGAGAGGTACAACTGAATGTACAGTATAATGCAATATAGAAGTCCATTTTTTATTGAAACATTCCACTGATTATCCCCACACATTAAAAAGCAGTCTGATGTCAGATATGATAAGCTTTAAGATGCCAAAATAAATCAACATCAATGAAATGTTTGCGGGACTAAAGCCTGAGGAATGGTGACATTTGCTCACTTGTGGCCATATTGAAAACTAATATCCAGAACCAAAATTATTTTGACAGAGATCCCTCAGTTTCTCTATGATAAATACAAGACTGTCTTACCGCCCCTGCAGAACCTGCCATTTTTATAAGCAGCATGTCACACAAACCAGGTTGTCATACACCCCAAGACACCTCACATGCATCTAAACTTTCCTCTGGGCAAACTCTGTCATTAGACAGGTCACACCAGTGGGCGAGATGTAAGGCTCACAGCCACAATAACGCTTCACGGTCACAACAGCGTGGATGTGTGTGAGTCTACAGACAGCAAGGGGAAAACCTTCAGCAATCACAGACGGAGGAAACAGCATGCACAGGTTTTGGGATCATAGACGGCAAAAAGTGAGCCTACGCTTTTTGCACATTCATGTTTCTTCTAAAGGCGGGGTGGTTTACTGATGTGATGAGTTGGGTAAATGTTTTGGTATGTGGCAAAAAAACTTTCTATGACAATACCAGTGAGTTCATTTCAAATTTCCCTAGTCACATTTAAAGACCGGTTATCGGTTGCCAATGTGTCCAGCAAATAGACCAAATGTATTGTCTAGACGACTACAATTTGAATGAAAAGAGAGGTGTTCTTAAAAAAAAAGTCAAACCTCTGAAGTAATTAATTGATTTCAATAATGGACATTCTGCTTGTAGGAACTCTGAATCAAACATATATTCTATCAGTTCAACCATATCAATGGATTTGCTTCTGAGAAGAATGAAGAGAGGAAATGAAGCACAAATCACAAGACCTTTTTTGTTATTTTTTTACAAAGACAATTTTATTGCCTTCATGACAGGGGACAATGACAAACATTGTCCTTGCAGTGTGTGTTATCTTGTTGCTGATCATTCAAAACAATTGGGTGTGTCATATATAAAAAGTCAGCACTTTTACAGACCTCGCGTGTGTGGAGTTCACATTGACATTGAAAGGCAGAGTAAGTGGTCAGCACGTGTCCCTGTTGCTACTCAAGCAGCTCAGCATCACACCATACCACAAAGCCGGCTGGGCCCCTGGGCCCTCCTGCCTGCTGCTGCTGCTGCAAGGAGGTACTCAGGCTAACACTCTGGGCTAGCCAGAAAAGCAAAGTATGAACGTGTACAGAACAATATTATTATAATTCCATATCATTTTTCTAAATTATTTTTTCATTGTTTTGCGAAGACCAAGACCTAATCGTACATCAGCATACATCAGATGCAACACTGAGTTTTGATTTTATTGCATTTTGCTGATAAAAAGTTGAATTCAGGAGCCATTGACAAGGGCTGTGCTTGAGATTAACAACCAGGTATATTCAGTTTTTTTCTTTGTTTGTTTATTTACAAACTCAATTAAAGGTTCTCTAAGCAATGCTGGGTAACGTCACTTTTGTTGACTTTCAAACTAAACAGAGAGCTAGCTCGCTACTTCCTCCCGTGCTGCTCCCGTGCAATTGAAACTCTCCTAAACGTGCATCTCGTCTGTGATTTGCTGGACAGTGAACAGTTGAACAGTTTGTTATGTTTTTATGGGCTAGATTTGCCAAGGTTGTTTTTGTTGCCGTTTTTGGAGCCTGGGCTGTCCACAGAGATTGCATTTTTTTACAACCAGCGGTTGGTTAGGTGATGTTTGCAGTAAGTGACATAAAATGTTTTAGCCTAAAAAACTAGTGGCATCGCTTAGAGCACCTTTAAAAACACATCAGAGGCATAACTTTACTTCTCCCAAACTGACTCTCATTTCACTGCAACTCATTTCAATGCAATTCACCACGTAACGCCGAGGGGGGTGCTGACTGACTGACATGATCAGTCATAACGGGTGAACAAAAACTCAACACGTGCACTAATGACATAAGGTCTTTGCCCCAAGGAGATCCACACGTAAAGGTACAAAAAAGGAGCCAAAATCAACAAAGTCTGGATTTTTAAAAACCATCAAACAACATAACTATTTATCCTTCAACAGGCATGCTGCTGGGATAAAGCCTGACAGACTGATTGCAGTCATTGCGAGCTGATCTTTAACTCTTCACCACTGTCTGAAAAAAGAATGAAAAATGAGACAGTTACAAGTGTTCAGTCCAGTCAGCGTGCAGAGCGATGTCATTGGTGAAGCTTGCGATGGGATGGGATGTGATTGGGGGTTTGGGTGGGGGGGCGTGTGAAAGCTGGCGCTTGGGAGGGTTACGGCAGCAAATGGCAGCGGTGGTGGTGCTAGCTTTCGACGAATGCGTAACTGCGGTACGACCCCATAGACTGAGGCTGGCAGTGGAGGTTCCTATCGGACTGGACCGGCTCCCTCCATCGAGGGAGACCTGAGCTCAGCCCGACAGCTTGCTGCTGGTGCTGGGCAGACAAGACGACACACAGATGGGGGGGGGAGGAGGAGGAAGAGGAGGAGGAGGAGGAGGTGGTGGAAGACTCTGCTCTGCAGCTGGAGGAGGCCTAGTCTTTGAGCTTCTGAGAGTCACAGGCAGTGCTGCTGTTGGAGAGAGTACAAACTAGGCACAGGTCTGGACAAAGGTCAACACAGGGGCATCCTCACCTGTAAGCATATGGTCCGTATGCACACACAATTGTGTTTAAACATCCATATAAAATGCATGCTATTTCAGAATTTGCCTTCATTGTGATACACTTCACTGACTTCAAAAGTGGATAGCCACATCGCGGAGTAAATACTTAGGGTTGCATACAATGTAAGGTTGCAGGTTAATTGTTAATGGTGTAATTAAGTAGAAGGTGTAGCCAAGGCATTAGGAACACATCTGATGCAACACAAGTGCCTTCCTTTAACTTTGTCAAGGCAATCACACAATGCACCAACATTTACTGACTAACTTGTCTTATTAATGTCTGACTCTGACTCTGATGTTTCTACACTAAATGTACATTCTCCCTTACTTATCAAGAGTGCTTATGACATCAACACCGAAGATAACTGTACTCGCTCGCACTGAGATTTCACAACTTTGCAAACAGTTTGGATGAAATACACACATGTTTGTCTGTGTCTGGAAATACAGAGTTCTCGCGTGAACACAATTTGAATTTGCTCAGCGAGTCACTCTGGTATTCAGTAATGATGCTCATTAACCATGCCCTTGCAGTTGAGCTGCACCAATCACATCGGTGTATATGGATCTGATATAGGCGGGCCAGAGGCGAGCTAAACAGATGACAACAGCACTTCAACGTCAAAGTCCGGAATCAGTCAGTAAACATTGATTGTAGTGTTATCCAATTGTGTGCAGTGAGATTTTCAAATGCATGCTTGGTGCCGCCCCTCGAGCCTTAATTTCTTAGACCCTTTTGGGTCTGGAATTCCAGGCTACACATGTATTGCACTCAGTGACATTACTTTCACTGGTAACACTTTCTAATAACTTCACACAATTCATAATTTGTAGCATTTGTAACATTAGTTATTTATTTCTCATTAGTAAAGCATTTGTACCTGTACACACAGTTATAAATGGTTTGTTCATAGTAAATAAGCCTATATCTAAACGTTTGTAAAATATTGTTAATACTTAATAAATGATGCAATAATATTTTGTTGATTAAGTAATATATCCATTATTTAACAGTTGTTACATACACATGCACTAATGATTAGTTAGGGTGTAGATAAATATTGTATAAGCCACTTCCTAATACTATAATTCATGATTAACTAAAGAGTTACAAGTTTTTAGTTAATGATATTTTGTGAGCTCATCTAAAGTGAGGACTTTTTATGGCTTGCAACACATTTACAAATGAGTTATAAAGATTACATTTGCATTTATTCAATTAGACACTTTTATCCAATGTGACTTACACATATCAATGAAATGAAAGGGTTTGGCCACAATGGTGGAAGCCGGGGCTTGAACACCCAACTTTTAGGGTTACTGCATACTAGCCCTGCTTCTTATCCACTACACTACCATAAACAAATTATTATTGTATAATCTATTAGGTATTAAAAATGATTTATAAACATATTTTAGATATAGGCTTATTTACAATGAACAAACCATTTATAACTGTGTACAAATGCTTTACTGATGAGAAATAATGTATGAGCAATACTTTACAAGTGATGAACAAGCCATTTACTAATAGTTGACAAATGTTTAATAAATTATGAATTGTGTGTAGCTATTATAAAGTATTACCCTTTCACTGAATAGGATTACTCATGAAGTTTGACCACATATGGCCTATTAGTCATAAACCAGGTAAAAGGTGAAAAGGGCAAGCGAGTGATAAGAGGGGGGAGGAGCAAGTTTGGACTTCTTACCAAGAGTGCTTATGACATCCACACCAAAGATAACTGTACTCGCTCGCACTGCGATTTCACAACTTTACAGTTTGGATGAAATACACACATGTATTTCACTCAGTGACACTACTTTCACTGAATAGGATTACCCATGAGGTTTGACCACATATGGCCTATTAGTCATATATCGGGGGGGGGGGGGGGGCATCCCACTCTACAGCACTGAGGGGCTGTTTGAAACTTTAAACTTTCAACTTTTCCTTACAAGATGGAAAAAGTCTGCACTCTGGCTGAACGCCGTGCTCAAAAGCTGGGGTGACCTTTGCGTGGAGCCCCTCCTCAGAGGAAGCCTGAGTTGTGGTGGCTTGTACATCTCCACCACACGTGCTCATGCCGTCGCGTCATAGCAGAGGTGGGCGGGAGCCCAACACACACACACAATGAAAAGAATGTTCTGTTGCTGCTTGGAGGTTTTGTTCTTTCCACTGTGATTCCTACTTGCCACATCAGATGGATATACTTTGCTGTGAACAATATACAGCTCAGGTTATCGCATTGACTTAGGAAACATAATGTGGAAATATCGTGGGCTAATCATTACCTTCTTTTTCCAAAGAGGTCCTTAACGACAAACGTGACCTTTAACGTCCACATGTGTGGTTGGGTGGAAATAAATGCATTTTTGAATATTTTGTAAATACTGACTAGAATGTCTTCACAATTGACAGGTGCAAAAGGGAGATTCAATTTCTGAGGTTAAGGAGGACTGTGTAGCATTTAATTGAACAAAAGTTTATCAAGATGATGCAAAATTCAGTCAGACGAGTGAGTAACCACAATTGTAAAATGCAGCTTTGAACTACTGCTGGTTGCAAAAGCAAAAGCCTCTACTTCAAGCAGTGCACACCACAAAAAGCCATTTCAAATCCATGTCATTTCACAGCTCAGACAATCAGGTGCAGGAGAAAGCAGTGCCAGTAGGGGAAAACTTTTGGTTTTTCAAGCTAAATTGCAAACCGAACACATAAAACATCATTAAATATAACAGGACATAGGCCACATATTGTGAGAAAAGGTAACATTTCACCTCCCAACATACCCAGATAATTTACCTCATTCACAACAAATTGAAAAAAATAAATAAAAAATTACATCAAGCTATCAAAAGCACACTACACTAGTGTATGGTCCCTCTCAACCACAGTCCACATGACAATCCCACTAATTGAATTACATATTTCACAAATACTGCAACAACATGTGAGCTGTTTAAACAACCTTTAAGATCCTCTTTATTTTCTGTAATATCTGAGAAGATTACACAGAATGACTACTGACATTACATAATTAAACGTATGGCTGTAGAATTCACTCTGAGCTCATAAGTAAATGAAAGACAGTAGAATCGTAAAAGGGCACTGCCCTGCTGATTTCAAATAATGTCACCAAGGGACATTCTGGGTACCGGTACGTTGTTGGGCAATGTGATAATTGCCAAGCAGCATGGTAAACTACAGTGACTGGGCAAGAGAAAAAAAAAAAAGAACTCTCGTAACCTTGCCACATTTGATTCAGATAAATTAGAACTTTCTGAAACTCCCAGGTCCTACTGATTTAATTTATGCTCTGTTTTTGTCTTTCTCTTAGCACCAGCTGTCAGTGGGGGAAACTTTTGAAACATACTCCAAAAAGCATTAATTCCAGTAGTGATAAAGCCAATGATATGGCCAGAGAGGTGTAGCATGACGATGCCAAGCAATCTAAAGGCCAAGCGGTTATGAGGAAACCTTCATAAAAAGGGCCAAACACAAAAGTGCAGACAAGCTACAAACAAAAACTGGGTTTTAGTCAAGAGGGTTGGGATCCTGTTTAATCTCCATAGCAACCACAGAAAGGAGCAGGTTTCATACTGTTAAGTACCAGCGGTGGGTGAAATGTTTTGACATTGCACAAGAAAGAAAACACATACACATAAAGAAAGTCAAACTTCCACTGTGTTAGCAGTTGCCCTATCTAAAAACATTTCCATTCAAAATGAAAACATGAAAAGCAAAATTGATAAGGAGGACCGTGGGGAAGGGGTTGGGAACAACATTTAACGTTTAAAGGCCTTGGCTGAATGCCAATGATGAACACATTTTCTTTAAAAAAAAATCACTTATTAGGGGACTTCCTTTTGTGAGTGTCTTGGTGATGTTATCCAGTATAGACTGAAACGGATCACAACGTTTAACTTCTAATAATCCACAGTGTACAAATGTGCCTGATTTTACACTAGATCAAATCAATGACTGACAGGTCTTGCTCTGTTGTTTACAGCAAAATGTCTGGTAAGTAAGAGATCCCAACCCTAATTTGGTATCAAGCATTTAATCTTTTTTTCCCCCAAATGGAAAAAAATTACAATCTTGTGCAAAGGTAGAACGCGGAAAGGGGGGGGGGGGGGGGGGGGGAGTAGGCAAGTAGGCAAATGACTTAACTCCCCTCTTAGTGTATGTGGAACTGAGTTTGTGATGTTGTGACTGTTCAGTGGTTTGGTGGGGGTATCGTCAACAGAAAGGGATGATGGGGAGGGTGTTTGGGAGAGGTGGGGTACAGAGTACAAGAAAGGGTTAACTGGGATCTGGGATCTGCGCTACCTGTGGACGGGCAGGTGTAGGCCGTTGAGGGGGGGCAGGGGTGGGTGTAACTCCAGCTGGGCCAGCAGGGAGAAGTGGTCGGAGGGGATGTGGGGGTGCGGGCAGCCCGTGATGTTGTTGTCCACCAGCCACTGGGTCTCCAGTGGGCCCAGCAGGCCCAGCACACTCATGTGGGTCTTGGTGAAGAAGATGTAGTCAATCACACCCTGCAGGACAGTTAAAGCAGACAGCAGAAGGTGGGTCATACTACTTTCTGTACTTTATTTGTTTCTTCTATTGTGTGTATATCTCTTATATATTGTGTACATTGTGTTCTGTCTGTATATGGTGTGTGTCTATATTGTCTACACTGTATTTATTGCAAAAGCTAATAAATGCTTTACATATGTCAACGTACTTGGCCAATAAAATTGGTTTCTGATTGTTATTTCTCACATCTTCTCACTGATGAGCTTGTCTATCTGTAGCTTTAAAATGTGTGTGTGTGTGTGTGTGTGTGTGGGGGGGGGGGGGGTGGGGTGGGAGGGTGGGGTAGTACCTTGAAGTCGTAGGTATAGTTTGTGAAAGGCATCAGGCTGCCCTCATAGGCGCTCTTGAGCTGGAAGTTGTGTGTGATGCTGCCATCCGACTTGCCGCTCTTGCCGTTGCAGCTGAAGTTGGTCAGACACTCGTTGTAGCGAAGCTCCTTGAAGTCCTTGTGGTTCTCCGCTACTCCCCCGCTGCTCAAATACTCCACCACACCTATGAAACATAATTTATATTTTCACTGCACTTTAGTTCATCTAGATATGTTATGTATATATATATATATATATATATATATATATATATATGTTACTAGAGCCTGTAACACATCTTCAATGTTAAATGAAAATCCAACTAATTTTCCCTGAGCCCTCGTAAGTTACTTTGGTACTAAGGTCATAGAGACGGCATCTCATGGCTGTTCAGTAACTTGGGTATATCGCTTCTCTAGTATATTCGTGTAATGATTATTTCAACCTGGGCATACATTTTAGCTGAAGCTCTAGTGCGGTCTGCTGAGAGGCGATGCCATACCGGAGTCTGGCAGGGAGTTGAGGTCAGCACACAGGACGATGGGGATGGAGGCAGGGTCTAAGTCCGGGGAGCCCGATCCCACGGAGGACGAGGCCCTCTCAGCGATGCTCTTCAGCTCTGACAGGAACATCATGGTCTGGATCAGCTTCACGTCAGAGAACTCTGGGTCCCAGTGCATGTGAGCATTGGCCACCAGGAGGAGCTGTTTGTCCGGTGAGGACTTCAGACCTGCAGGAATATCAAGTGCACAATAGGTCAGTCAGACAGACAGGTGTCTGAAATCAATCAGTGTGTGCATCTACACCGTCCACTTCATATACAGTTATAACATACACACGTTATGATGAGTCTTTGTATTTTATTTCATTGTCATTTTGAATACCATCTATGACAAAACCTGCCAACTATCTTTAGTAAGAAAGAACTGGTTACCGTAAAAATAAAAATGATTAATCTTTTCCAGTAACACACAGTGCTGTGTGCCAGACATGACATTTGTTTAGAGAGACATGTTTAGTTTTCTCCCTGATTATACTGATCAGTTTTAGGTCTGAACCTGCCATCTACTGCTCAAAGTTTGGTACTGCAACATCATGACTCACAGCAGACATGTGGGAAATACAAACACTCAACACATGCTCTTCTCAGTGACATGGAACATGATCCCTTACCACCAGAGAAGAGCTCATTTTTGACCTCCAGCAGAACGGCGACCCCAATGTTATCTTTGGTCATGACACGGTTCAGCATGACCTCTGAGCCCTCCGAGTTTGCCATGGCAACCTGATTAAACTCAACTGTGTGTTTCTGCACCAGGGAAAACCTATGAGAAGAAGACAGCATGGGTTGTCTGAAAATGTGTAAAACATTAAGAACAAGAATAGAGGGTGCCACGGGTTCTAGAGGCATGGAACCTTTCATGTTTGGTTCTACTCACTTCTCAGTTTTGAAGAACACAGCACAGCCATCCACATGTTTGCGCTCCTGTTCTGACACCAGTTTGGCACGAGACTTTGGACAGAAGTACCCGTCATATCCACGGTCCTTTAGTGTTTCCAGAAAGAGGGTGTAGTATTGTTCCGTTTCCACTTCCTATGGGAAGACAAAGATGGTTGCAACCAACTTCCACTCAAAACACTGCACTTATACCAAGGAATACAAAAAGGCAGGACAGTGAATATGAACTGAATATTATAATGTATACCAAATACTCTTTTCAAATATCTTACTGTAGCAATGGATTTGGTTAGTGCAGCACAAAACAACATAAAACAGACCAATGTTAGCAGAGTACTGCTCTATACACCTAACATTAGAAATGCCCACCTGTGTAACCAATAACATATGATATTCAGTGATTTCAACAACTTGGCGATGGCAGCTACCTGTAGACTGATAATGTCAGCATCGCAGTTGGTGATGTCCTCCATGATGCCTTTCTTGCGGTACTCCCAGTTCAGAGCCCAGGAGGGGCAGTAGCCATACAGCTGCCGGGTGGCGTACTTGTCGCACAGGACGTTGTAGCTCATGACAGTGAACACAGCTGAGGAGGCAAACGACGTGGTGTTGGGACCAAATGTTGACCACACATTGGGATTGATGGACAAATGGCCATTGAACTCAGACTCAGACAGGCAATCACTTGCAGTAGTTGACTATTTGTATCTCTGGCGTTTGAAACACACTTTGTGGTGATCAGTTAACATGTCAAAGTAAAAAATAAACATAATTGAGATGTAACAATTAAAAAAATGTATGTACCTGAGGAAGCCAACGGATCTCGCTCTTTCAAAGTGACCCACGGTCTTTGAGGAAGCTGTTCTGGATGGACTAGATTTGGATTTAAATAGATTAAATGTCTCTGTAAATTAGCAAAGATTCCTCTTAATTGGCAGATAAGAATGTAATTTTGAAAGTTAATCTAAAAAGTTACCTGCTAGATTGTCAAGCATGTAGTTCAAAAGCTTTCTCGTTCCATCTGGCTCCTGATACAGGTTAAGGATGTCTTGGGATAAGGGGTTACCTGGGGGAAAAAGTCAGGTTAAGTAAAAAAAAATAAGACACACTAATTCAAATAATCAAGTTCTATAGCAAGGTTCTTTCAGAATATGCAGTATGAGACACACCTTTCAGACCCAGGGTTTGTAAGCGAAACAACCGCCCAAGTTCATAAGGCAAAACTCGTAAACAATTGTTGTTTAAAAGCAATTCCCTAAAGAAAAAAAAAGAGAAAAAATGAAAATCTTGTACTAAAAAAAAGGAACTGCACTGACTACAATCGAGGTTCTATGACAATGAACAATGTAGTTCACTGATTAGTAAAAAAATATTTTTTAAGATGGAGAAACACCAGTCGTATCTCCATAGAGAAGTATAATAACAATATAACTATGAAGTTACTACCATTTATGTGACACACATATGGAAATAACATACATGATGCAAATGCATGACTACCTGAGAGAAACCATGTTGCCGAGTTCTGCGGGCAGGCTGCGGAGCTTGTTGGACGACAGGTTCAGGTAGACCAGGTTGGGGAGTTTGGCAATGTCGGGCGGGATGCGACTCAGGTTGTTGTTGTTGATGTGCAGTGCCGTCAGGTGGCTAAGCGTCCATAGTGAGCTGCTCAGGTTACGCACCCTCCCTGAGCAACAGCGAAAGGTCAAAGGTCAGACTAGCCCCGATCGCACCGTCACTGAATGAAAATGTGGCCTGCGTGAATGTTACGCTGGAAGTGTTGAAAGATGGATTGGGTGTCATGACCAGCCACAAACACAGAAAATGTGAAGCAAACCAACCAGATATTTCCAATTCTGCCCAATGTGACTTCTTCCCATTGGCCGCTTCCTCAGCCGACATGATGGTGTATATTCGCCGTGGATCTGGGGGATCATATTTTTCCTTTGGCATACCTGTTAATCTAAGGGGAGAGAAATGAGAGGGGGATGAGATTGAGCCTTGGTACAAAGTAGGGTACCTTCCTCATATTCTGCTAAACCGTTGACCAGAGTACCTAAAACATACAACAGCCACAACACAGCTGTACATCAGCATGTCATGACGTGGCCACCAATAACAGTGCAGCCATGAATATCAGGTATTTTTTCTACATTTTTATAAAATAACCCGTGGTTATAATGTGGCAAGCATGACAATAGCAAGGGGGCCAAGCATCTCTCTTGTACAGCAAGTACTGCAAATGCTGCTTGTTGCATAATAAAACATGCTCACACTCAACACAGACTCCTTTACCTACTGACATAACATGGTCAGCAAAGGATACCCTGTGTTTAAAAAAATAAAACATAAGTCACCTGAAAGGTAGTGCTCCTTGAATTCAGTAATTTATTTGACATTAATATGTGTGATAAATGAGAAACGTGAAAAGGATTTATCTGCTTACAGATATCAAAATAACTTACATCAGAGAAAATATTTCCCTAACACTATTATAAGCAGAAGACCAGGTTGGCTACACAAATAATACCATGGAGGGTAATGGTTAGCTTGCAGCTGGTAGCTGCATACGCAAGCATGTGTCCTGTCATCTAAAGGTTACTTCAGACTACAGCCTTTTCCAAGTATTCTACGGACATACACATTTAACACGTGGCAATGACTGCACCCTACACAGTAACATTAACATTTCGCACGTTATCTATTGTGACATGGAACAATTCCTCTTTGTACAATCTACAGATGTTGTTGCTCCACGTCCTCGTAGGATTTAATGTTAGGGGACTAAGCAGGCTACTTATGTAACGTTCTGGAGTCCATTTCAAAGTGTCGAAATAAATATTCAAACTTTCATAACAAGTGTTTCGAAGTTGCTTCAGCTTCGATTACATCGCTTTTCTATCTCTCCACGAGTTAAATTGGGATGTCAGGTTTATTAATTAAACTGTAAATGCTATATATGTTTTGTTAAGCTCCTGCATTCATGCAATGCCACTGAAATGAGTGATCAATAGCTCATGTCAACGATATGGCTCATAAGTAACAGTTGCACTGACCCGCATAAACATAAAATAAGTTTGCCAGGCTTGCTGGCAAAGAGCGCGAGCACTCTAGTCTTCAATTGATGCACTATTAAGTCCTCCGCTAAACTGTGAATAGATCCGTTTTCACAATAGTAAAAACGTTCCCTAAATCGCGAAGCTAGCCATTTAACTATCAACTGTACATGGGGTTAAAATTCATGGTAGTGTACCATTGGGCCTTAAGACAGAGCGACGCACACCCTCTTCAGTGCTGACCAAAAAACCTCGGAGGCGGAGTAAACAAATTAGCTAGCTAACAAGCTACATTAAATTCACAAATATCAAGCGTTTCGAAGCTTCCCGATAATGTCACGAGAAAGTTAACCTACGTTACATTACCTGCATTCGGAAGGGGGGAGAGGAGAATCGTGAAAAATATTGTCAAAGACATGCAGGCAGAACTGTGTGCCGTTCCGCCTGTAGACGTTCCTGAGAGGCACAGGGAAGGACAACAATCATGGCTTCCGCCCCAGACCCTTCCAACATCACTACTTCTGGGGAACAAAAGTTTAATCCTACTGGGGGGGAAATGTATTATCAATTTTCACCACGATTTCAGAAGCTGGTGAAACTCAAGTCAAGCTTTAAAACGAGTCATATCTTACGCTTCTTTGAACATTAATTCATGAAATGACAAGAAGGTCCCGCAAAGTAGTTTTAAAGACGCATAGGGCCCTGAACTCATATTTCAGGAAACTTTTGGATAAACTTTTGAAAAATGTTGTGTTCAAGTACTTCGATAACCAAAATGAGTTCAGGGTCAGCATCTTTGATTGAGGAATTTAGGGGAGCAGCAGAATAAGGAATTGTTCAATTATTTAATAATCGAAGTAGGCTATTCCTAAAGAAAAACCTTACTTTAGTTAATTAACTTGAGTAATGGTTAAATGCAAATGAGTGTGTATAGGTGTCTTTATTTTTACAGTGTGTTTTAATGCTTTTATTTGTTTATATATAAATCGAATAATACTTAATTGTCCACCCCGAAATGTTAAACCACATGCAGAGACAGCCTAATCCATCATTTATCTAATCCATTACTGCAAAATATGGTTTTTGATCCAAACACTCAAACACTAGTCGGAACCAGATAGGTCGGAACACGAGGACGGATAATCTCTTTACCCAGACGGCACTTCCGGTGTGTGAGAACGCAAAGCGTAAACATGGCAGCGTCCACGAGGAATCTCGTAAGAGGTCAGATGACACTTCGTTTTTAAGTGTTACGTGCAATACCATTTAATACCTTGATGAGATTATTTTACTTCAAAGCATCGTTTTTAAATGAGCGGTTTTATAACGATACTAGTCCCTGTGTTAGATTTGTTATTATCAATTACATGTCAATTGGAAGCCTTGGCCAGACAGCATTACGTTAACGTTAACATAAACTGGAATGTGGATAATCCATGGATGGACGTTGATATGTAGGGACGTGTACCATTAGGCTTACATTAGCAAAATGCGTATTCGTTGAAATAAGGCTGTCTGAAAGCGCTGTTGTCTGAAGTCAAGCTCAGTTGAAATGCATTTGAAAATGCAGCTAACTAACCCCTCCCGTTTGGGAAAGTCGACATTCTTTCTGTGATGAAATGGCTCATGAATACATCTAAGCTACCCTAAATTGACGTGTGCAAAATGTAATTGTTGTTGTGCTGTCTGTACTGTTCATAGTTCATCTCTAAACTAACATCGTTTCTCTCTTCAGTTCTTGCTGGATGCCAAAGACTCAGTCTAACATCACCTTGCGTCTCAAGGGTATCTCAGAATGTGGTGCGGCAGACGTATGTCAGGACATATGCAGCTGCAGCAGTAAAGTGAGTTTTGATTTTATACGGGATGTTGCATGCTGATTCTCGACCAGGACTCGATTTTCAGAAGCTGTTTATTGCTGTATAACTACTAGCCACACTGACACCCAGAGGGTGATTCTGGAGCCCCTAGAGTTGGTTGCTATCAATTTAGAGAAGCATGTTTGCACAACAATGGTTCATATCCCCTACATGACCTACTTGATCAAACGAATATTTTCATTTGGAGGTTCCCTAAACTATGAGGTAATAAGGACCACTAGGAATCATTTTACCCCACTGCAGTATACTAGTATGACTCTTGTCTCTGCACTAAATGCACAATATTCCTTCTGTTTGCACAGCTATGTTGTACTGTTGTACAGCTATATTGTATTCTATTTAGTTCTGTTTTGTAGTAGTTAGCATACACATTACACACATGTATGCACTAGCACAGTGTTGTTTTACCTACCTCCAATCTGTCTGCACATCCATCCATCTCAATCTATGCAAGTTCTGGCAATTTAATTGTGTGTGTATATTTTTTTCACCAGGCTCAAACCCAAAGCAAAGAAAGGCGAGGAGGACAAGGATAAGAAGGAGAAAAAGGAAAAGCGTGTCATAGATAACACAGGACGGCACAAACCAATCGGCTTCACGGCCTGGGAACCAGTGGACGACGTGTATATGCTGAGATTCTACCCCAAACCATCCCACGATGCAGGCACAGCAATAGACATGCTGAAGGAGTTCCAGAGGCTGGAGTTCACCCCCCCAGATCAGGCTGTGACGTTGGACCTGAAGCTGGACTTGAAACTCGAGAAAAAGGTAGAGTGATGTTTCTTGTTGTGGTTGTGGGTAATGAATCTGTGCCATCTGAAACTGTTTCGGGATAAACTCATGGTGGCATTTTGTCAAGTAACATATTCATGGTGAGGAAAGTGACATTAGCTGGGTTCAGCTCATTTGCATATTCTATGGGCATTCATGAAAATTCGGCTGTAGAATATGCACATCTCTGCATATTCTTCCACTGTGTTATGCAAGTTAAAAATGGACATTCTGCTGATCTAGGGTAGCATTCTAATCAGCTGTAGGATCAAAACATAAGGTCGTCAGGGCAATGTTTACGGAAACACGCAGGCAGAAATGCAACAAATGTGAATGCATACGAATGAATTATTTTCATGAACTTTAATCGTGTTATATCTTATACAAATAGAAAGATAATCCGTGTAGATCCAAATAGAAAGTTAATGCATTGAACCTGAGTATTTGGCTACAAACACTCAAGATGGGTTTGGAATAAAAAGAATGATGTTTAGAATAACTTGATATCCACAGGCGGAGGTATAAAGAGGGTTTTATGATGTTGTCGGCCTGTTTAATTTTTCCAAAAGCCCTGGGTACCTTTTTTAGTATATAAGCATAGGTATATATACTCTTTTGATCCCGTGAGGGAAATTTGGTCTCTGCATTTATCCCAATCCGTGAATTAAGGAAACATACACAGCACACAGTGAACACACAGTGAGGTGAAGCACACACTGCAGTGAGCTGCCTGCTACAGCGGCGCTCGGGGAGCAGTGAGGGCACTTTAGCTGTGGATGTGGGCATGGGAGCAGTGCTCAACCACTTCCCCCTGCCCACATTTTTCCTACTGGGTCTGGGATCGAACCGGCAACCCTTCCGTTACAAGCCCGAAGCCCTAACCAGTAGTCTGCCCCAAATAGGGTAGGGTAGGATAGGGTACATGTTATCATGAACTCCATGAAATCTTAAATCAAAACATGTCTGCATCTGCCAAGAATTAGAAAAGAGTAATTATCATTGGACCTTCCAACAGGATAATGATGCAAAATATAATATCTGAGGAATGTACTACGATGTCAGGTTAACAGGTGAGCGAGGTACATTGTGATGAAAGTCAGGGGTTTGCAATGACACAAAGGTGGCTCTCTTTTAAAAGCATGCTATGCAAGTTTGTTAACCTTAATGGTTTGAAGTCATTTTGATGGTAAATTAACTTTTATTAGGGAAACTGGCACGCCTTCCCATCCTTCCCATAAACTACTCATTTATGGAGATCCTCGAAACTCTGCCCATTTGTATGAAATTGTATAATACTACCATCAGTCAGTCTACATGGTCGACATGTCCTGTCTCCAAATAGTCCACACCTGTAGGGGGAGCCCAGTAGCAAAAAGATGAAGGTTATGTTCAAGATGAAGGCTCAAAACAAAGTAACCATGCCTGAATCATCCCATCAAATATTTTGCTGGCGGAGCTCCATCTATCTAAAATCTTTGATCCTGATTATAAATGGAAATGCATGACACATGTTGATTTACACGGCATAAGAACACATCAAAGCAACCAACTTATGTAACAGAATACACAGTCACAGTCGATTACCTCAGATTGCTTGGTCAGGGTTTACTGAAAGCCTGAGTACACCCCTTTGATCGACACAAAATGGTTTACTTAACACCTAATCGCTTCTGCTACATGGCATGTCTATGCCCTTACCTACAACCTGTTGAAAATTGTGGAATGAGAGGAGAGTGCAACAGAGAAGACACAGTGCTATGGATGATTTGTACATTTTTTATAAAGATAAAATTAAATAACAATTACATTTAATATGTTTAATACTAATTAAATTAGATTACATTTAGTAAGATTAAATGTTGTTTTATTGGCAAAGGTTGGTTGTGCAACATATTAAATGCGGGGATGTCCAGAATAAATTTGCTTCACTTTAAGATGATGCTATGATGATCAATCCTCTTTACCATGGTATAACAGTGATTGTGGAGGCTTTCCTTGGCAATGTTGTGCTGTGGAAGCATTTCTCACTTTTTGTGCATTACATGTGCTGTCCTATTCCACAGAATAACATAATTATAATCCTGAGTGATGAGTGGGAATAACAGTGTGCATATCTGTCCTTCCCCTGATCATATGCTAGAAAAAGTAATTTAAAGATGATTCTATTGCTGGTTTTCCACAAAAAGTTACTTGAAAAAGTGGCAGTGTTGCTTTACTTATGGTGTTAGTAGAGGCTGACAGCTTTGTCTTGGTTGGTCTTCTTCCCTGTTGTTAATCTTCAAAAGGTCATTGTGAATACCAGACTCACATAATGGATCTGAAACACTCTTAGCAAAATGAAAAAAATTCATCACTTGGAGCCACCTTGGGGTTGTTGTAACGTTGTTTAAACATGCAGCTAAAGCTGGCAGCTTTGTGTGTTATGAAGTGTTGTGGGACGACTGAGATTTGCTCTGCCGGGTTTTAATCAGTCTTTAATTATTATTCTCACAGAGGAAGGTGGATCCCTTCGTCAGCACAGTGCAGCTACCCCACCCTTTCAGGACGGAAGCAAACAAAGTTGTCGTTTTTACAGAGGTGAGTAGTTTGACTGCACGAAAGAGAACACTCAGTTGTATATAGGATGTCAACACAATAAAAAGCTGAATTATGATATTTATAGATAATTAAATGATAAATGATGATGAAATAGGGGGCAGCCGTGGCCTACTGGTTAGGGATTCGGGCTTGTAACCGAAGGGTTGTCGGTTCGATCCCCGGCCAGTAGGAAAAATGTGGGCGGGGGAAGTGGTTGAGCACTGCTCTCCCATGCCCATATCCACAGCTGAAGTGACCTTGAGCAAGGCACCTAACCCCTCACTGCTCCCCGAGTGCCGCTGTAGCAGGCAGCTCACTGCGTCGGGATTAGTGTGTGCTTCACCTCACTGTGTGTTTCACTAATTCACGGATTGGGCTAAATGCAGAGACCAAAGTTCCCTCACGGGATCAAAAGAGTATATGTAAGGGATAATGGACGACACTGTGGTCTGTTCACAGAAGTTAATGCACGGTCGAGGTTGTAAAACGGCCCCGACGCGTGCATTAACTTCTGTTCACAGAAGTTAATGCACGGTCGAGGTTGTAAAACGGCCCCGACGCGAAGCGGAGGGCCGTTTAAACCTCGTAAGTGCATTAACTTCTGTGAACAGACCACCGTGGAGTCCATTATCTCGCTTATTCCACTTATTGCGTTGTGTTCATTTCCTGTTACAATTTAAATGTTTTAATCGCTAAAACTGTCTTGTTTGTAGAACTACTTTCTTCCGACACATATCAACTAATTTCTCAACTTGCAGGACAAACTGCCGTTACTAGTTCTAAATGGATAGTTGCTACGGCCAAAGGCCAGTCGTTAGTTCTACCTCTCCCTCTGTCAAGCGGGCGTATCCCAATATTCTGATGAACTTTAGCTTTGAATCATCGCTATTTTACCTAGCCTGCTGTCATCCATCTAGCTAAAAGCCACCTCCGTCATATGCTACAATGTTACTATGTTCTGAACGTCTGCATTTTACAGCTCGGATTCAACGCGACGGTTCATTTAAATATCACGAGTTCGGCGAATTAATATACTGTACAAGTGTGATACGGCCAAAAAAATGGATCTACTTCATAGTTGTGCAAATAACATACGGTTAATGGTCGTTCTAAATTACGTAGGACAATGGGAAATTCAACCAAGCAGTAGAATAAATACTTATACTTATATAAATGATAAAGTATACTTTTGGTTCCTTTGTGCAAACAGTTTAAGCTTGTTGTTTTCACTCTCTGTGAGGTGTAGGAGCTCTAAAATGGGCTAGGTAGGAGCAGCACTCTGCATGACCCTGTTTCTATTTAATGTGTGCTGTGTGGCTGTTGGTGGGGGTGTTGTGGATGGTACTCACGTTCCCCTCTCAGCTCTATTAATATGGCCATGCGGTGCGATGTGGTGTGTCTGCAGAATGCTGAACAGGCGCAGCTGGCACTGGAGAACGGAGCAGCGCATGCCGGCGGGGTGGAGCTCGTGCAGAAGGTGAGAGGCTCAACGCTGGACTCGTAAACCTGCTAGCCAGGCCAGCTAGCAGTGCCTGTGCCAAAGTCCCAGCACTTGGCGGGCACACAGAGGATTGGATTCACACAGCAATCAGCTCACTGATTGAGGGGTGGGGGGTGGGGGGGTGGATGGGGGTGTTCCGTGAGGGTGCATAACTTCAGAAAGAGTTCAAACAGAAAGCATGCAAAAGATGCAGCTGTTGTGATGACAATGGGCCTCAAAGCAATCTTTCATTCGAAGGCAAAAACCATCCCATCAACAGGCTGTTCAGGAATGTCCTGCATTGGCTGCTAATTAGGACATGTCATATGTGGTATTCTAGGTGGGATGTCAATACATTGGGTTATAGAATCTGAGATTAACATTGGGATCTAATCTCGGAGGTCGATGCAGCATACTGTGCTTTGGTAGCTTTTGTCTGGCTTGTCTGCCACTTTTATTTTTATTTTCATTCATTTCATTTTATTTATCATTCTCAAAATCCACATTATCAGTGCTACGTCCAGCGCATTTATGTATCGCTTTCTCTCAGATTTTAGATGATGAAATCCAAGCTGATTTCTACTTGACTGTGCCTGAAGTGCTCCCGAAGTTGGTCCCTTTAAAAAACAAGCTTCGGAAGAAATTTCCTAAGAGCAAGAGAGGTCAGATTTTTTTTGTGACATTTGATCATGATGTCTGTCCCATCTGGTAGCCCTTTGATTTGTCATATAAGAAAAAAAAAACTCTATTACACAAATTAAATAATTGATGTGAACTTCCATCTTCCAGGCACTGTCGGAGTGAACATTCCCAGAATGCTAAACCTTTTCAAGAGTGGTCATGAATACCTGGTGGAGAGAGAGAACTATATTGTTACTGAAGTTGCCACGGTAGGGCCCAATAAGAGTACTATGTGAGGTTTTTCCTGTAAAAAAATGGGGCCAAATTGAAATGATTTTAAGCCATTTTAATATTATAGGGCCCTAATTAAATGGTGGGCAAAGCGCAGTGTCTATCAAAAAGTCAAGTTCTTGTGTATGAGCTGTAGCTATCATGTGGCATATGGAAGCATTGAGATGACTCATCTGTGTTCATACTGAAGGTCTCGCCCATGGTGTTAAATTAGCTAGTTAGACCTAAGACATTGCACTTTGCCCATCATTCAAATTAGGGCCCAAAAGTTCTGTTTTTGTGTTTTATGGTTTCTTCATGGATTTTGAGAAATTCTTAATATAATATAGATATAAATGCTATATTTACCAAAGTAATATATACTTTTCTGCTAACTAGAGAAAGAGTGGAGACTCAATCTGATAGATAGATAGATAGGTAGATAGATAGATAGATGGATGGATACTTTATTGATCCCCAGGGGAAATTCAAGGTCTACATATATGTGACTATGCAGATTTCAGCTAAACTTATAACAAAACCTAAAACAAGTCCTTGTTGTTTTCCTATATTCCAGCTGAACATGCCCAAAGAGCAGATCCTGGCCAACATTCAAGCCATCATCAATGATGTCTGTTCCCACAAGCCAGCCAACTATAGTACGTACCCGTCTTTGTAGTGTCCTCTGTCCTTAGTGCCAATTACCAGCCTGAGTGCTCATTAGCCAAGTTAACTCATTACAATGCGCTGTCACATCTCTAGTGTTGTGTGGTCTCTAATTCCCCTCTCCCACTTACTAATGAGACCCTGTGAACCTTGAATGAAATGGTCTATCAGCACTCAAACAAACCTTTTTGTTATTTTTGTTGGAAGTTACGTTGGAAATGTGCACACTATTTCGGCCACACTTGTGAATTGCACATTGCCGACATTGTCTGGACGGGGCCCTTTTTTTGTGATGGAAGCCAGCGTTATGGGCGAGGTGGGAGCTATGCAGTCTGTCAGCGCAACAGTGTACTTCAGGCGCCTCTCCGTGCAGCTGTTTGAAGTCAGTCAGCAGCTCTCCTCCCCCTCTAATTTGGTTTCCAGGGGGACATTTGGGATGGAAACGCGAGAGCTATCCCCACCTGAGTGTTTGTGTTGGTGGTGGCGGTGGTGGCGATGGTTTGATTCCCTGACAGCTGAAGCATGACCGTTATGGTGCATATATTACTCAAGCCAAAGCCAGCCTAATGAGTGGCACTGGACTTTAGGAGATCGCTCCAAAAATGTCCTTAATTTAACCATCTAACTCATGTCCTTCTAAAGACAGTATGAGTTTGTGTTAGAGATGTGTAGCATGTGCACTATGTTGTATATACTTATCATCTGTTTTTTTCTTCTTTTCAGGCCCAATTATCAACAGGATGATACTAAGCAACAGAACTAGCGAGGCACTACTTGTAAAATATGAAGACTTTCTGCCAAAGCCTAAGGAGGAAGAAAGACCGTGATCATGCCCATTGTAAATGTTGTAATATAATAAAATAAAGCCTTGCACTTCTGGAAAAAGCCTCTCCAGCGTCTCATAAACATTTTTTGCGTGATCTTAAGCCGTCATGATAACTCCAAGGTGTTATGTTTGCTGAGTATTTCCAAGAGAGGAACTTCATGTATTGACTTTGAGTATCCACATTTAGATATCTTTAAAATAAATAAATAAATAAATAAATACATACATATTGCATAATATGTAACAAATTGCATTACATAATACAATATATATATATATATTGTTTCTCTTATTCATTCTTGGCCATGCTTCTAGTTTAGCACGATCAACAGCAGAGGGCAGCATTGCTTTTACACAGCGGAACACAAAATTGATTTCAAAGAATGAAGTCTTGGTATGCGTAGCCTTTTTACAATCCATCACTATTGCTTCAATTGTGTGGTCAGTTAGGCTATTGAAATCTCTAGTTTGCATTTGATTAGTCCAGTTCTAAGATGAGTAGTTCACTCTTAGATAGCTGTGTCCGCTCAATTTCCTTGTCCCGTATAGGCCTATTTACCATGAAGACAGAATTGGCTACTAAACTAACTTAAGGCTACTATCACGAAGTGTTTGCTTTCATTCATCAAACGGATTGAATCTGCTTTGCCTGTATAGCACCTGATATAATTAGCCTTATTTTTAGTTTAATTAGCACAAAGTTCTTCTGAGTGGCAGAAAGGCATAGGACAAATCATGCGCCCTTTAGAAAGATCACGCATTGGAACTTGTTCGGGGGTCCTTTTCCCACAGTGATGGGAGGGGGCGTTCTTTCTTTGCAAATCGCCTGCAACAACTGAGCCACTTCACTGACTCGTTTAAAAGCCTAGACTGCAGGTTGGAGCGACCGGGAAAAGTCAGCTTTGTGGAACTATAATTATTAGCCCGACCAAAGGGCTCATTTTCTCCGTCATGCAATACAAACTCTAAACATTCGGATCTGACTGAGGATTTCAAGCTGCTTTGAAGTTGGGTTGAGAGGTTGGACTGGATTCAAGACCGCATCGCTTTCTAGATCGGATGCTCGGTAATACCTGCTGTCTGTTCTTGACTTCGGAACTTGTGTCAGACGCCCAGCCAAGACGTTGTCTTGTCTTCTGTGGCATCGGAAAATTTGTATGACGCTTCAAGAAAACAATAATGATCAGTGATACCTCTACTTCGGAACTGAACTAGAGATCGCATTTTTCATTTGGATTAATTCTATTTCATGCCGTAAGCATGGGTCTCGTGTGGATCCTTATTGCTACTCTAACTGGAATAAGCACCATCTCCAAAGAAGCAGAAGGTGGGTTTGTCGCTGCGACTTGAACTTTCCTGTTATGAAAAAAAAAGATATTGAATGCATTTGTTCTGTATAGCTTACTGTATGTTTGGGCTTAAATTTGGCCAAAACAATAATTCACTGGTGGCTTAATTTCAATAATTTTATGGCATAAATAACCTGCTGTGTGAACATTAGCATAGGCCTATATGATCACTCTTTATGCCTAATGGCATTTAAAACCAACTTTTAGAACATTCTGTTGGCCAATTATTTAACCTGACATAATAGCCTACTTTTAAAGTCGCAAGCATATTCATTATTTCCTCTTATTTGCATTTTTATTAGGCTACATAAAATAGGATAAATCTTGTTTAGTAAAGATTCCTGCCATGCTGAGGGTCCCTCACGTTTAAAAGGGGTATTTTAAGTAGTCTAGGCTATTTTGTCAAGCTAGACCTAAATTTTCACGCAGGCTACTTGAAAAGCTAGAAGCTCTGGATCAAACCCTTTTCCCTCCGTGTGTGCACTCAGAGCCCTCTGTCATTTTAACTTAAGACCCTCGCCTGCTGTGAGGGGAAATTTCAGCCTGAGCATTGGCTGAAATGATGGTGTCACACTGAGTGTTGCCGACCTTTTAATCCTTTATCTGCTTCAAAATATCTGAGGAATGTATGCTCTTCAGTCAACAGTTAAAATGGCATAAAACAGCATGTTGTAGAGTTGGAGATCCCCCCTCACCTCTATACAAGTGAAATTCAAGTTGTTGTAGGCTACTGATCAGGCTGTCAAGAAAATGTGATAGAGA
>NC_055964.1:11861381-11891381 GCF_018492685.1 Alosa sapidissima
TTTCTGCAGAGTTGTTCTTCTTCCTCTGAACAAGCAGCTTGTCTAGCCTGTCGTAAATTACTTGTCTCTGGTGAAGACTGTTAAGGGATGGAGGTGCCTCCTTATCACCTACTGTACGCTTGGTCTCTGCCTGCTCCTTCTGGCACAAGTGGGCATGTTGTTGGCTGTCTGTAATGGCTGGTTTATGAAAATGGCTGACCCCATTCCTTGTGATAAATGGAATGGTGAGCGTGAACAGACTCCTGCCTGGATCACACATAGGCCAGTATTTATTCAACTCCAGATTGATTTAAGCTCGTACGTAGCCCACTTCATTCATGCGCTGTGTTGTGGGAAGAGCATCTTGCGATTATATCTATCTTATATCTTACAGTACATGTTACATCCCTCTCCTGGTGGATTTCACCAGCCGCAATCAATGAAGTACATTTTGCGTCTCGCTGTTCTTCCACTGGAGCCTCGCTCGGAGCGGCTCTACAGCTTTAACAGCTTTCTCCAGAGCTCTGCAGAAGATCCCAAGTCAAATCAGATGTCAGGGCTCTGAGGGAGTTCTGCGGATGGAAGTAAGCTCGGCGCAGCGAGGGAACAAAGCACCGCGCTGCTGGTGCTCCCAGCAGCATCCTGGGGGAGAGCCAGAGTGCGGTCAGTCAGTCAGTCAGTCAGAAGGAAGGAAGTGGTTCTGAGTGAGGCGGCTTCGCCTGATGGTGCACGGCCGGACAGAGGTGAACTAAAGAGGCCGTCAGAGGCTCCAGGATGTGTTGCAGTGTGTTCCGTTTAGCAACGGTTCCTTGGGAAATGTTGATGATGGAGAGTTTAGGCAGCGGTGAGTCGGCAGCTCAGACTTCAACTTCAAATTCGACTGATTGATCTGTACTTACCAAAATACACCAAAATAATAAGTTATGCCCTCTGGGCATGTAGTTTTTTCAAAGATTTTGAAAAAGGAAAAGAAAAAAAAAATTACACACTCCTGAGGCTGTACACAGCCAGTTTGCAGCCAGTTTTATTTGGAGCTAGTAGTAGGGAGATGACAGGAGAGGCAGATACTCGCCTGGGGTCACAGTGAGCCAGACTAGGCCTGTCTGGGTTTCCTGCTGCCCCCCGGCTCCCTGCCTGGCTGCAGGCTCACTCTACAGATCCCCAACCCAAACCCACAGTCCACATCTATGTGCAGGGGAAACAGGGCCCCCCCACGTGAACCACAGATCCACAAAAGGCTTGCGGGGGATGAGGATGAGGTATGGACATGTTCCTCCTCCTCAGCCTGACAAAGACAGAGACACACCCCCCCCCCCCCACCCCCCCGCCCCCCCCCCCCCCCCCCCCACACACACACACACACACAACAGCCAAACCACAAGCTCTTGGCTGTATGCCCAACTGATAACAAAGACCATGCTAAGAAATACTATGGCTCCAGGACAAAAGTTATCATCTCATTTTCAAGTGACATTTAACACTATGCTTGGTGGCACACTGTACGGCTGAAGGGCAGAGCTCTGTGGGCATGTGCAGTCAAATTTCAATGACAGGTGGGGGCAGCCTCCCTTCCACTTGCTGACATTTCTATTTCCCTCTTTATCTTTCTGTCTCACTCATGCATTGGAGGGCTTTAGGTATGTGGGACACCGTTCTCTGGTTGTTTAGCTGAGACAGCCCCTTGGAGGAAAAGAGCCTCTCATAGTCAATAAGAGCCTAGCTTCCCATGTGTATTTTAGTGTGTGTGTGTGTGTGTGTGTGTGTGTGTGAGAGTGTGTGTGTGAGAGAGAGAGTCTTATGTGTGTCTGTTATTTCTTTTCTTTTATAAGAAAACACGAACAAAAAGGTTGCCTTTTTATGAGGGCCTTGAGCATGAGCAACTGGTCTTCAAGTCATATTTATAGGTGTGTCTGCAAAAGAACAGGGTCTGTATGCTTTATGTGTCAGCGTTTAGCTCTTTGAGTGCTCTTTGCCCTGTAGTTGCAGTCCGAACGTGTTTCAACTCATTACAGCTTTTCACTTGCAAGGCTGAACACTTTTTTCCAATGCGGATCACTCATGGAGACAGCCTAAACTGAAACATCAACTGTAAAATCATTGAAATTAATTCAGGCGAGGCATTGCAATTCATAGCTTTGGTGGAACTATCCTAATGTATTATTGTTTTAAGTTAATGCTTGGTATGTGTGAAAGGCCAAGTGTGAATTTTTTTCTTTTGCTGTCTGCAGCGTGTAAATATCTTTGGTCGGTTAGGAAAAACATCCAGACCTTTATATGTCATGGAAGGATTATGTGAGTCCTTTTGTTTATTTTGCACAGTGAAATCAAATCTCCTTGTGTCGTCTTAGGATTTCATAGTCAATGTGTTTACCTTTGTGGATCAGCATTCATGGAATTCATTTAACAATTTAACAGCAACTAGATATGCAGCAGAATCTGTCCTGCAGCAAACCCCATTGTGAACACAGTGTCTTTTTCATAAATGTTTTGAAGTACAGTAAAGTAAAGTACAGTATAGCACAGAAGGTGAGAAAATGATGTGGACTGGTTGACAGGTCAGTAGTGTCGTTTTATTGGCACTGTGAGATATTTTGAGGAAGGTATCATATATGCTGAAACTAGAGCGGGAGCGGGCGGTAAACAAGTTTCAGTTCGTTGGCTTGAAATTGGGGGTCCATGTTGGCTCTGTATGCTGAGGGTTAAGAGAATGATTTAGGTCAGGGGGGTCAAGACCTTCACTCACAGAAGCTCTCTGAAACCAAGCAACAGTTGATATTGTGTTACTTCCAAATTACTTCCAAAATTTTGCGACTAGACCCATTATGAAACACCCATACCACCTAATAAGTAGTTAAAAAAGCAATCTCATCTACCGAATGACCTGCCATACGCTCTGACTGGCATTTGCCACGGAATCTCGGCGAACAGATGGATGCCTGTCCTCGAGTGAACCGCCTGCGGAGAACATTAAAAGCAAAACTTATTAGAAGAAAACTTTTTTCGGGCACGTACGAGGCAGCGGAAGGACTTGGCAAAGTGCGGCAAAACTGCCGCCATGGTTGCCTGAGTGGACTCCTGCCTCCATGCGGCCGAGGCGCCACAAATAAGCCTCAGCCGTGTAATAATAGCAGGCAATTATGTCCAGCCAGGGTCCAGCCCTCCCATGGGCCTCTGGACAGGGGCGTTCTTTATCTTGTCCTCTGGAAATAGCACACAGCTCTCCCCTGCTGCTCTCGAGCCAGTAGAGCATCACTCCGCTGGTGGGAGCTGCTGGAGGTAAACAGTAAAATCCCAGGCTGCCTCGGTGAGGTGATGTCCCACCACCACCACTAGCACCACCACCACCCCTCTCTATGCTTTCCATCCCCCAATGTCTCTGCCGTCTGAGAACCAGAGGGGCCACAGGCCTAGCTGCCATTCAGCAGCTGCCCTCGGCTGGCTTCAACCTCTTCAGCAAGCTCTGACCACCCACAGCCCCCACCCACAGCCCAACCTCCCGCAGGACGTGGAAGTGAGAAGACGGCAAATAACAAGTTTCTTTGGTTTTTTGCTTGTTTGTTTTGTTGAGGGTCAGTTTGTGCGTTTGGGATTCGATGTCCTCAGTTTGATTCGGTGGAATAGGGCCTCTGAGGAAATCTAAACAATTATTAGCCGCCTGTAGAAGGTTGCCGGGGCCAGTTAATACCAACCGGACCCAGAAAACCAATGCGCTTTTTCAGACTTAATGTCTTCAGAGGCTCAGAGGAACCTCAAGTGTGAAAGTGCTTTGTCTCTGGACAGTCCCACACGCTCCACACAGCTTCTCCTTTGGAGGTGCGAGAGTCCAGTCCCTATACAGCTGCTCCCCGCCTTTACCTCCTCAATTATACATTCAGGAGGCTGGTCTCGTTTGGTTTCTGAGAAACCCTTTGCGGACACATGAAACAGGGCTGCTCAATGGAGAGCTGCTCCTTTGTGCATGCTGAGGGTCCCGGACACACAGGAGTCAATGGAAGCCGAGCTTCCAACAATGTCACCCACCGGTGCTTCTGTTCCCTAGTCTTTTTTGTCAAGGTCTGCAACTTGATATTTTGTTGAGAGAAAGCACTACGCCAGACTCAGGCTGCACAAACACACACACACACACACACACACACACACACACACACACACACACACACACACACACAAAGTAGACCACCACTCTTTTCCTCTCCCCTCTCTGCCCTCTCTCTCAGGGCACAATGGTACCCTGATCATTCTTTGTTGAAAGGAATGTCCTTGTTCTTTGTGCTGTCCGTCACTGGTCTCAGGGAACCGCGCTGGCGGCTGGCCAGGGCCCTCTGCGTTCCAACACACACTGGCGATGACTTACCGGTACTCGGAGCAGAGTGGCACCTCTCTGTCAGTCTTTTGGAGTGTTCCCCACGGGCCCCCCCTCCCTCTCTCTCTCCCTCTCTCTCTTCTTTTTCATTCACTCTTCTCTCTTCACTCTTCTCTTCCCCCTTTCTCCCCCCACCTCCTGTGCCAACTGCTCATCAAAGGTGAGTTCAAATCGAAGCCCTCTCCTGTGTTTTTTTCCGGTGCTCTTGCAGCTGTGCCACACCATGCTCTTGCTGCCGCTGCGGTGAAACACCTGGACGGCTGTTCCTCTGAAGGAGACGCACTGTAATTTGCTCCCTGGAGTTGGACGACGGCAGTAAACACAGAGCACTTGGCCCTGGGAATAAAATAGAGAGAGGAAGAACGAAAGAGAGAGAAAATAGGGGGGGGGGGGGGGGGGGGGGTGCCTCAGCTAGCTTTCATGAGGAGAGCCAGAGCTGCTGATCTGTCATTAGGTGAGCTGCTTGCTTAGTCATTTCACTGGCATGCTTGTGAGAACGGCCCTCTGGACAGGCCAGGCAGGCAGACAGGCAAGCTGGCCCTGAAGAGAGCTGCCAATTTTTATGGGGGAGTGTAATTCATTCATTTGAAAGGTGCTCGTTACTGCACCCAGAATACCAGTACCTTGAAGGCCACTACAGCATGGTCCTTCTGGACCCATTATGTGAGTGGGACTGTGATTTGCTTTACGGACGTACAGCATGTTATCTCAAGAAGGCATCCCAGGTGACGACAACTGGTTTTGTCACGTGGGGCTACGCTATTCTCCCAACATGGTGAATTCATTAATCAGAAAATATTCTCTAGCCTCTATGTTGTTGCATTCCACTCAACAAAGTGTTTTTCGTCATGAATATTTGAAAATGGCAACAACACGTGTGTTTGTGTGTTTGTGTGTGTGTGTCTGTGTATGTGACTCTCGGAGGAAACGTGCTGGATCACTCACGTACTCAGGAAGCCAACAAGTCACGGTGCAAATACTGTAAATGGAAAGGCAATGACGGTAATTTGCCTGCTTGTCTCAACAGCTACCAGCTATATTAGCAACTAAACCCCTCCAAGCAGGTTCATGTATTTACAGCACACTCTAAGGCAGTGGCTGGCACGTTTCAACTCCCTGCCCTCACCACTATTATGCTGTGTGTTGTATGTGAGACATGGCATACATAGACTTACACACACACACACACACACACACACACACACACACACAAAAGGGAGTGCATGTGTGTGACCTTTGAAAGGGCCTTGTCGTCATTCTTTTCTTTTCAGAGTGGGGTGAGAACGACAGGTGACGGGCTTCTATAAAGAGAGCTCTTTCTCTCTCTCTCTCTCTCTCTCTCTCTCTCTCTCTCTCTTTCTTTCTTTCTTTCTTTCTTTCTTTCTTTCTCTCTCCCTCCAGGGAGTCACACTTCATGTTTGCTCAGCCCAGCTGACTTGTGTGCAGAGAGCTGTAATTCTTTTGCAGTGCGATTAGATTGACTTTGATTGCGTGGGCCTTGGTCCAAGTCGTGTGAGGTGCGCTCGGTCACGTACAGTCACGGACGTGGTGGAGGCCACACTGGAGCGACCAGAGTGGTCACTGCCCATCAGATTGCTTTGCACCAATAGGCGGTTAATTGGTATGCACCTGGCTTACACTGGTATGCCAGTGTAAGCCATGTGCATGGCTTTTTCCAAAGATAAAACACTTTTTGTAAAGCAGAATCTTTAAAAATGTGGAAACTAGAAAATATTTAGAGCTATAGTCCGTTTTGATGGCACCCTTTTATTTTTCTTTAAACTTTAATCCCAAGACTCTCCGAATTTTTTGAGGCCTTCAAATTCTGGCCTCATTACAACAGCCTTCTGTTACTGTTTTATTCAGCAAATGAAATATTCCTTTTGAAACCAAAGCAATTGCTTTTACGCTAAACCTAACCTACTTAGTTAAACAGACAGACACCAGACAATGCCGAATAAAGTACTTCTCAGTTATACACCAATAGGACCTACCATTCTTTTATTCATATCTAGTTGCCATTCACCAGACAGCATCAATGAGAGTCTTAAGGGTTCGGGATAAAACAACCAAGGCACCAAAGATCCTCTCCAAAGCTTCTCTCACAGAACCTGTTGCAGCTTTCTATTCTTCATGCCCGTTTTGCACGTACTGGCAATAGCAGAGGCTCTGGCTGTCACATCAAGCCATCCTATCCACCGTAAGCCCATGCTGTGTGGGAAAGAGTAGTGTAACTCTGCTAGAGAAGGCCAGTGGTGGTGGTGGTGTGTGTTGGGGTGTGCTAAGCGGTGTGTATGATGTGTGTGTGTGTGGTTGTGTAAGACGGATGCTAACTCCCTCGTCCACCCACAGACGAGTGTTTGTGCCAGCAGGGGGCTGAATGGAGCGGGGGCGGATCCTCCCAGGGGAACATCCCGAGCAGCCGGCCCCTCTGCCTGTCCGGTCCAGACACACATCTCTCGGTCCAGACACACATCTCTCTCCCCGTCCTGTTCAAACAGCCCCTTCTTCTCATTACAAACCTATATAGCGCTGCACTCTCACCAGCTCTCTCTCTCTCTCTGTATTTGTCTTCCTCTATTATTCACTTCACCCTTTCTTTCTCGCTTCATCTCTCTCTCTCTCTTTCTCTCTCTCTCTCTCTCTCTCTCTCTCTCTCTCTCTCTCTCTCGCTCGCTCTCGCTCGCTTTCTCATATCCTCCCTGTCGCAACAAAGCTACAATGAGTTTTCCTGCCTCAGGACTTGAAGTATTTGAAGTGAACTATCAGTATTCTAGTGTGTGGGAGTCTCTGATCTATGCAGGTCTCCATCACCCGAACCCAACCGTCCATCTGCAGAGGAAGACCATCTCATACCCATCCTACACACAAATGCATTGAGAGGCACTGCTTTCTCCTGATGTAGTGACTGTGTCATGTTCTGAGTGCCTGATCCAGTTTCAGTTCTTTCCTGGTATCCCTAACTGTCTACAAGTGTGTTTTTCCCCTCCTGGCTAAGCTAATTAGCTCATTCCAAGAATGCAGGTAAGCAATCACTTAAGCCAATGTTCCTTCATGGCTGAAAGACACACCTGCAGGTCGTGGAGCAACGAGGGTCGCTTTTGGGAGGTCCTGTGCTTCAGAGGCCATTAATGGAATGTTCCAGCACTGTTTAAACCGGCTCTGAAGAATTGTATCTCCTCCAACCCTTTGAAGTGTGGCCAATTACCTTCTTTTCAGCAGATAGTTAACAAATTAACCTCTCTGGCTTGGGTTGCTGTGCCTCTGCAGTCAAAGTGTGTCAACAAATGATTTAAGGCACTGTAAATTGTCATCGGAGCACCTCCTGGCTATGGGGGGAAAGAACAAATCATCCGTTCGGAGTCCATCACACAGGAGAAAAAAAAGAAAGGCTGTGTGTCTAGTAGGGTTTGTTCATCTGAAGTAAATCTCATTTGGATCCAGAGCAGCATTCCATAGAAAGCACCCCAAGGCCCATGTGGGGTAGCAGACAGATCGGGCTAGTCAGATCACAGCCAACACATATCCGCATGGAGACATGGACAAATACACACACACACACACACACACACACACACACACACACACACACACACACACACACACACACAGACACACAGAGAGAGAGAGAGAGAGAGAGAGAGAGAGAGAGAGATCGAGCAAGATAGAGAGAGAGAGAGATGTACACATCAAGGTGGGAGCGAGACACGGCATGGATAAGCAGAGATAGGGAGGATATGTGGGTATAAAACATCCTCATTCTGATGCAGGTTTACACCATCGTGTGGATGGCAAGCTGGGAAGCAAGCCAGATACACACACACACACACACACACACACACACACACACACACACACACACACACACACAAAAACAAAATCCTGGAAGCAGACAGTGGATTTAAAATAGGTCCAGCCGTTTCATGACTTGCTTTCAGAATGATCCAATTTGCTGGATTTGGTGATCTCTGCTCTCCACTCACATTCTATCCTTCGAAGTGAGAGCAATAGATGGAGAGAAAGAGAGAGAAAAAAGAAGATAGTAGAACTCTCCAACGAAAAGAGGGCAAAATAAAATCCCTTTGTTGCCATGAATCTTGTGCTGATTCCCTCCCCCTCCCTCCTCCTTTTGTTTGCCACTAGTGTTGAGGATGAGTTATGCTCAGCATCCAGCAGCCACAGTGTGTGGACTGGGGGGCTATGAAAGAGGCCATTGTGTGCCAGTCCTCTTATAGGGTTCCACTGGGGAGCTGCCGGAGACCCAGCTAGCACTCTCCCTTTGTCGGCCCGGCTGGTTGCTTTTCGCGCTGCCGTCTTTAGAGCCGCTCCGATGGCACCGATGGGCCGGGGCGGACCTCGCCCGTGCATGCCAAGCACAGATCAGTCGGAGGCGTAATACCTGGGTGTGCCAGTCGTGCCACCACTCCCCCCCCCCCCACCCTACTCCTGCCCCAGCTCCCCCAACCCCAACCCATAATGCAATTCAGGCTGGCTGATCCCAGAGCCCTGACTGTGTGAGAAAGCTTTGAACTCCCATTGATCTGACGAAGGAATTCAGTTTGTTATTCACATTCAACAGTGCCAGGGCTCTGTTGGTAGTGGGGGGTCTGAGAGCCCCGACCTGGCCCAACCCAAACCCTACACACGTCTGTTGTTGCGCCCGGCTTTAATATAATTGATCTATCCAGCGCCGAAATGAAGGCGCTCCTCCATCGATCTATAACCTCCCTGTGCTTCGAATGATGGCAGCTCTGTTTGTACTGTGCACAACAGCACAGATTGCCCCCTCTCTGCACAGTTGTCCAAATATGACCCCCCCCCCCCCAGCCTGCTGAGCTATCAGTATCATTTCTCCCGGCCCTGCACACTGTTCCTCAGCCCAGCCACAGTAACTGTGTTTTTTTTTTTGTACAGCTGCAGTAAAACAGAGGAGTTAAAACATCTCTGTTGGGCTCCAGCGTTTCCTCTTGCGCTCAGTTGACTGTGTTGCGGCCTTTTGCCGATGAGCCAGTTTAGCCTGGCTCTCTCAGCGTGTCCTAATTTTGTAGAGACACCTGTAATGTTTGAGAGAGTGTCAGACACACTGTCAATTTCACATCCATCTTGTTCAAGTACCTCATGCCAGACAGCCAACCAGCATCACACTGACGCTGAATAACAAGCGTCCAGGCTTGTTATTCTTACAGGGTTCTTGGTTCTGACCCGCTGCCAGTTCAGTGTGTCTGTGTGTCTGTCTATAAGGTCTCACTGTAAATTGGACTCCTTCCAGAGGACGAAGGGAAAAAAGAAAACATAAGAGTGAAATTTGTTCGGGCTTACAGCTAGTCATGTCCTTGACTTGACTGGCCTGTGTGAAGTGGTGCCAAGAGGTTGCTGG
Source organism: Alosa sapidissima (assembly GCF_018492685.1). Classification (NCBI taxonomy): domain Eukaryota; kingdom Metazoa; phylum Chordata; class Actinopteri; order Clupeiformes; family Clupeidae; genus Alosa; species Alosa sapidissima. The sequence continues at coordinate 11,871,101 of NC_055964.1, forward strand.
CCTGGCAGCTGTGGGGTAGTTCTTTTCCCCCTCTACTGCCCCGTGTTGCCAGTCTGGGGAAGATGCCCGGCATGTTCTGGAGTCCTGCCACTTTCAGAGCGTCAGCATGGCCCCCGCGAGACCTGAGCGCTGCATGCCTCCCCTGCCAGGTAGAGTGGTAGCGCTCTGCTGACACACACACACGCACACACGCACACACACTCACACACACTCACACACACACACACACACACACACACACACACCTACACACACTCTCACACACACACACACACACACTCTTTCACACACACACACATACACACTCTTGCACACACACTCTTGCACACACACACACATACACACACACACACACACACACACACACACATACACACACTCACACAGAGACACACACACAACAAAGTCGCTCGCCGACTTGCTGACTCCTGCTGCCCTTCCCTGAACCTCAGCAGGAGCTTGAGGTGGTGCTTACTCAGCACTTCCTGTAAACACCTGTGAGGCTTGGCTGTGTTGTCGTTTTTGTTGTTGTTGTTGTTGTTGTTGTTATCTTGTTTTCCATTTACTGTGCAGCTTTTTGGGTGTTTCCGATGCACTCACTGCTGTGAACAAGTGGTGCACACAGTGCAGGGCGGACTGGCTGTTAGTGATGTACACCACAGAAAATGGTTGGAGGTTTAGAGCGTTGCAGAAGAGTGTGCTGGTCCCTTTGGCTCACTCTGACTGCGGTGCATGGAGTGGACCTCAGGGTGTCAGACAGGCTGGGGACACGCGGCAGACCGATAAAGCTGCCGCCGCTCGGAGCTCGTCTTCTCTCTCTCACACACACACACACACACACACACACACACACACGTCTTCTCGGAGCTCGTCTTCTCTTGCGCTTTATCTCTGTCTCTCTGTTCTCTTTTCTTTTCTCTGATAGTCAACTCATCGGACACACACACACATACACATCCACACACACATCCACACACACAGTCTCTCTCTTTCTGTCTATCTCTCTCTGTCTCTGTCTTTCTTTCTCTCTATCACACACACACACACACACACACACACACACACACACACACACACACACACACACACACACACACGACTAGTGAGGTTGGTCGTGCCGGCGGAGGCGTGTGTTGGCAGGAGGAGGGTTTGGAGGTCAGTGGTTCCTTCATGTTAAGGTGGGAGGCTGCTCAGCACACATCCACTGATTAAAGCCAGCACTGGTGGTGCCGGGTAGGGACCGTAACAGGGAAGGGGTGTGTGTGTCTGTGTGTGTGTGTGTGTCTGGGTGCGGGGTGTTTTGTGCATGCCTGCTTGAAGGATGTGTGTGTGTGTGTATGTGTCCTTATGCGTCTTTATGTATGCTGGGTATATGCCTCTGCCTGTGTGTGTGTGTGTGCGTGTGTGTGTGTGTGTGTGTGTGTGTGTGTGTGTGTGTGTGTGTGTGTGTGTGTACACGTGATCACATTCCTCATCTCATCTGCAGTTCCTCCTCATCTCAGGAGCTAGCTACCCACAATACCTTTTGATGGTGCCATTTACAGTAGAACCCATCTTCTCTGCAGAATCTAATTTTAATATCAAATAAAACTTAAAAGCAGACCCCTCAGCGGCCTGAATCGTTGGTATTGTGTTTCGTTGTCAGGCTCTTCTTTAAACTCAGTGACTTTCGGGAGTTGAACCGCAGCCAAGCCAAGTGCATTTTCTGGTGAGAATGAGCAGAGTCCTAGTTTTAATGAGGAGTGATACAGTGTGGGTCGTTGGTGATATTGACAGGCTATTGCAGAGTTGTCCACATAAAAATGATCTGAGTAAAAGAGTGTTTTTGTGTGTGTGTGTGTGTGTGTGTGTGTGTGTGTGTGTGTGTGTGTGTGTGTGTGTGTGTGTGTGTGTGTGTGTGTGTGAGAGAGAGAGAGAGAGAGAGATAATGTGTGAGAGAGAGAGACTCCTGTCTCCACTTCAGTCCTCTCTTATCCTTTATTGCATTGGCAATCATTCTAACCAGCTTAATAACATGCATTTGTTCTCCTAATTCTGATCAATAGAACCCCAGATTGCATTTCATTGAGCTCCTCTCTGGAAAGAGTCTCCTTATTTCCCTTACCGTCATTCTCTGGATCACACCCTGTATCTGTGTCAGGTGCCCTAAAAACACACTCATGGCATGGGAACGTCTGTAGAATAATTAACACGCTATGTGTGTCAGGCATGATGCTTTGTTTGCATTGCCCGGGCACAAGAAAGACGTACTGTGCACTCCAGAGTGTCCCAGGTGGGGTGTTCGTACATAAATAAACAAGATGAATGCGGTGTGGTGGGATTGCTAAGGGACCATATGCTCCCGTTTAGTTATAAATTGAAACCCAGGCTCTCACTTCAGTAAATCGCATATAGACAATTTACCGGTTCGCAGACGGTGCTGGGAAAACAGTTGTTGTGTGTCAGAGAAAATGAGGCTGTGTATTAAAGTAATGATGGTAACCTGCCTGTGGCCCTGAAATATCTCCTCCTTGTGTACAGTTCTCGGAAATGTTTCTTTCTTTTCTGTTTTTTTTTTTTTACGTCGAGTTGTCGGAAAGCTCGGTTTCAGGTATTGATTTGTGCGGTCTTTGTGAGGAGACAAGACCGATTCCTTGGCTGCGGGCGGATATGTGCGTGCGGGTCAGAGCTTGGCTCCGCTCACGCTCCCCAGTCGGTGTTTACATTTTTAGAATAACTAATGCTCCCGTTCTCTCGCTGTCTCAGCACAGGAGTCCATGGTGAAGCTCTCCCCCAAGGGCAAAGCGGCCATTAGCTCCTCCTCTAGAGCCAGTGTGTGTGACATCTCTGAGAGGCGTTTTTGTGATGTCTCTCTTCTCTTGTTGTCAGTGCCATGATTTTTTGACTAACCCAAGACGAGACAAAAATAGACAAGCTCTTGATAAAGATATTTATAGCAGTTTGATGCCTCTTACCTGGTTTTGCAACATTCTAATTAACAGCGTGTGCTAGATTTTGCACACAGAAGCTGTCTTGTGTACAAACACTTGAAAAACTTGTTATGACAGTCAACAATGGCGAAGAGATGTTTATTTTACTTCTTGCATTAGAACCTAGTCACAATTTTTCTTTTTTATACAATTATTTTACGCATCCATTTAGTGAACAAATATACTTATTGTCTACTTAGGTTCTTAGACAGAGATTAGAGAAATTAGTTGTGGTTAGGTTACATACTGTGTTTTATACATTTCATTTGCTTTTACATGTTATGTATTTAAATTAAATTATGGTGGCTTTACATCTGGCAGTTCACCTGAGTAACTGTGCGAAAGCTATTTCATTTTCTTGGTTTAATAGCTGGGTGTCGCTCTGTAAAGTGGCAGACACAGCTTTTATGCAGGAGCGGAAAAAAAGAGTTGAGGCGGATAACTGTGTCGGCTGCTTCCTTTATGAGGTCACAAATAGCTGGCTTGCAGTATCATGTTTGCCATTCAAATATAGTGCAATCTATGAAAAGATACTGGCATGCTCTCCAATCCGAGCAAGCCAAGTCCTGGCATTCGCTAATCAATGATTGGTATGCATAACACTTGCTATTGTTACTAAAAATTGGATTTTTGTCTGTGTGTGTGTGTGTGTGTGTGTGTGTGTGCATGCAACTGAAAGTGAGGATAGGCGTCGATTCACCCAACCCCATGCTGTCAGCTACAGATCCCAACCGCAGTGTTTTGTTTGTGTCAGGAATGCTGAACTTGGCTGATCAGGTGGTCATAACTGTATATTCCGTCTTAGCATTTCCCCCGGTATATATTCAATTACAGTCCAGCTAAAATAGACTACGCATCTTCCTTGTGGCGCCAGCAGCTGTTTTTATGGTGCCACGAACGCCTGAATACAAAAATAATCTGGTATCCCTCACTGTAGCGGGACAAGTCAGTGAGGACTTACTAAATATGGACAGGCCTGAATTAAATATTTGAGCCATCCCTGGCCAGGGACCTGTATCTTATACTGTATTTGGCAAAACAAGGGGTCCTCTGTTCCTGTATGGAGATTGGGATTGTTCCTGCAGCTAGTGGCAGGTAAATTGGCATGTCAAGCCCAAGTATCTGTTTTAAATAGGTATTTAGGCTGTATTGATTTCAGGGTGCTGACTCTGACTAAGGAGATAGATGATGCAAGTGTTTGGGATGACTTCTCCTGACAGGCAGAAATACACACAGGGTTGAGAAAGCTCTTTTGGCCAAGAGGATCAGAGAACGCGCTGGAGGTTTGATGGCGCCCGAAAAAATGAGGACACTCCCAAGATATCTCTTGTTAACTCACCCTCCCTTATTACCACATGCACACACACACACACACACACACACACACACTCACATGCGCACACACATACACACACACACACACACATACACACATACAAACTTATTACAACGGATATATTTCAAACATGTCACTGACGGCTTCTTAAGGACACCGGAGTGTATGGTAAATAAATCTAAATTTGTGGGAAAAGTGCGATACGGCCTTGTCCTTATCAGCTCATGGATCTTAATCTGGCGCTGAATTGAATCGCACACGCCTACACATCCAGAGAGCGTGCAGGGACGGGCACATAATGGGCCATCATTTGGGGCGGAAATTGCAGTGCCATCATGCCAGTTAGGTCTTGTCCTTGCGGTAATTGCAGCTGTCAGATGCTCCCCGCTGCGTCTGTCACTGCGTAATTACACAGGTATTGTATGTGGTTTTGGTTGGTTGTGTGTGTGTGTGTGTGTGTGTGTGTGTGTGTGTGTGTGTGTGTGTGTGTGTGTGTGTGTGTGTGTGTGTGACTTGGAAGAAGGCAGAGGCATAGGGTATGGAGTGAGTGTATTGTGTACAGTTCTTTCATAGTCGCCTGCTCTGACGTATTAGAGATTTCCTTTTTTCTTTTCTGTCTTCAACGTGTCTATTGGTCTATTGTGGTCTATTGTTTTCCCTTTCCGAGGTGAAGTCTAGGTGAAGCCTAGACTTACTACCATGTCCTGACAGTCAGACAAAGAGCCGCTGTTAACAAACATCATATCACCATATGTGCTCATGATGGAGATGGCAACTCTTTCACTGGCATTCAGAAGGAACTGGAACGTCTTATGTTTTTAGGCTTTCCCTTTTATGGCATATCCAACCTGTAATCTAGCATCAGCCTTTGCAAAAAGCACAGTCTAGGCTACTACCTAAAGCTCACAGAAACATCTAGAACATCCTCACATGACTCTATAGGTGCATTCTTCTTTTCACTGTCCACCCTGTGGTTTAGTATAATGTTAGCAGCACCATCATAAACTGGCTTCCTCTCAACCTAGAGGAACCTTTTTTTTCCCCCCCTGCGGCTCCATGTTTGGTTGTTAGTCCGTGCGGCAGGAGGTGTCATGTGATTGGGGGGTCTGCGTGGCAGGGCTCCTCACTCACCCCCACACTGAAATAACATTTCAGGCAGGAATCCGCGCGCAGATCATCGCTGCCAGGGGCCTGCGATTACACCGGCAGATTTACGAGGGGCTCTGCCTGCGAGGCGCGCCGGGAAATGTTTAATCGTAATTGCGTACATGGCTTTGCAGGCACCCAAGGGCACGGGAACTGCATGCACACACACACACACACACACACACACACACACACACATACACACATACACCCACACATACACATACACATACACATACACATACACACATACACAAACACACACACAGACACACACACACACACACACACACACACACACACACACACACACACACACACACACACACACATACAGTACACATACACACACACACATACACACACACACACACACACAAACACACACATACACACAAACAGCCTTGTTCTGTGCACTTAAAGACGCAAACGCGTAGCTTACCTCCTCTGCTGGGAAGCATGTTCTCATATTAACGCTATTACAGACCACTGATGCTTGTGATATCAGGTCGTTATATGTGCACATACTCGGTTTTCTGAAGCAACTGAGGATGTAATCCAGGGCTGTGGTTTTTTTTTTAGCAGTGCCATTTTGGAGAGGCAGAGGTTGAATTTGAACACATAAAGTAAGACAATTGGCTTTGGAGCCATTCAGAGTTCCTCCACGAGACTGGACAATTAAACAGTATGTCCCTTGTGTGACAATGACATATCTGGAAAGAAAGCACACTTCCTCAGTTTGACGTCCTGTGAATAAAGCAAAAGAAAGTGTCACTGGTTGCTCAGTGTGATGGGCAGGCTGTGTGAAGGCTGACTGTGTGTCAGGATGGTAGTGGAGGCCTGGGTAACAGCTATGGTCGCCGTCAGCCTCCAGTCAATCAGCCAGCTTCACAGGCACCTGACCCATGAACGTCTAAGTGGCCGCCTGCACAGGGGGAAGTGGAAGTCCTCAGAGGAGCTGTTCTTACACGGAATGAAAAGTGAATTGTGTAGATGACCTGGAGTCTCCATCCTAATCCCAAACATATGCGTATAATCCTCTTAGCGCTGCTATAAAATGTTGCTGTTTTCTCCTTCCCTCTCTCTCTCCCTCTCCTTCTCTCTCTCCATCTCTCTCTCACTGTCTCTCACTCTCTCTCTTTCTCTCCTTTCAGTTCTCCTAGTCACTTTTGTCCACTTTTAGCCTGCATGGCATGAAGAATTTGGGCCTCTGTGCACTTTTGTGTGAAATTTGTGTTTTGGGTAGATAAACAGGGTGGTGTGTGCTTGTGTGTATGTGAGTATGAGTGTGTGAGTGTGTGTATGATGCAGGTGTGTGAATGCGGCACTGGCGTTCAAAAAATGAATGAGAGTGGACAGGTCCTTTTGTCTGGTGTCGGCCGCCACAGTCTGGCAATGAGCGGCTCCTTTGCTGTTCAGGCAGACTGCCATTTGTCCAGACTCTTCAAGTGTGGGATTGACTTTTCCACCTGCTGTGGTTCACAAGAATGACCCGTCATCCCCTCCCCACACTCACACACACACACACACACACACACACACACACACACACACACATGCACACACACACTGCACCCACCCCCACTTCCTGCCCCGGATCCTCTAAAGCTGTCAGTAGGGCTGTAGCCACTGAGATCCACACATCCTCATTTTTGGAATTGGGGGGGGGGGGGGGGGGGGGGGGCTGAAGGACACACTTCCAGCCATGACCATGCCTGACCAAGCCTGACCATGGGGGTGCCTGGGCCTCAGACTTTGATAGAAAGCAGTGGTTCTCAAACTTTTTCCGTCATTCCCCACGTTAAAATATTATTTTCACATTCTGGTTTCACGTTACATTTCCCGTCTCAGTCCCCTGGTTCTGATGGTGCTTTGATTTATACGTAGGCCTGTTTATGACTCCTATTTATGTGTGGCTGTTTTGTTTTCAATGTAAGATCTTCCTTCCATTAATAAAAATAGGCACACAAAAGACACATTTTCTCCTGTTCGTTGCGCCCCACCTGTCATGTCTTTATTCCTCACTAGTGGCGCCTGGCCCACACTTTGAAAACCACTGATCTAAAGCCACAGTTGTTTACTTGTCATGTCAGCCAGCCACTTTTCAGCCCAGCCAAAACAATCTCGGTGGCTCATTAACTGACCACAGTGGAGTCCGACCGCTGAATGTTGTAGGTTTACATTTGCCAGTGTTTGCTTGGGCACTGTTTAGCCGAGTCTGCACAGTCCAAACATTTAGGGCAAACAGAAAGACTATTCCACCCATGAGAATTCAATAGAACATTCTAGAAAATGGAAAAGAGTAATGGAACCACCAGTGGAGCAGTGGAGGCCATTTTGCACTTTGCACTTCGCTTCCTCAACATTGACTCTTCTCGTTTTGTTTAGTTCTGTATTATTGTGTTTTTTCCCCCATCTTAGATAAGAACTCTTGAGTCAGTGAAGAAGAGACCCAAGACCAGTCCACGTTAAACATTAACGAGCAGATGAATTCTCTGCATTCCTGTGTGTTCAAATGCTTACGGCTTTTTCTTATTGGCTCCATCGTGTTCCACTCGTGACAACTAACTAACACTAGCCTCTTCCGTCTGCTTGGCACTCACACTTCCCGTGGCTTTCTCAGTGCCAGAGGGAATTTGCGGTGAATAATTGAACATCACTTTGTGAAAACAGCCCCTGTCCAGGCGTTTTTTCTTGGGTTGCGGAAGCAGGACCACGTGGACCGCTGTGAGTTCTCAAGACAAAGGCTGGGTGGATGGAGGGGGGCAGAAGGCTTCATAAATGTTGATGCTGTTGTCTTTTCATTCCCTGGCTGTGATGTGTGCAAATGATTTGCCAATCGTGCTTTGGTGAAGTGAAGTGGAGGAATCACTTTAGGCTGGAGGCAGTGCTTTTGGTGAATGCTAAAATACCCAGTGAGAAAGACACTGGGTTAAATAATACGAAATAAAAAAAATGAATGTAGTCTGCTTCATCATTCTGGGTATTTCAACTTTGACAAATATCCAGTTATCAATATGTAAAACAAATAGTTTCTTAGTGAGTAGAAAATGACTAACATTATCATCATTACTTCAGGAATGGTTGATTTACAAGGGGGGTGGATTTCTGTCCATTTTTTTCTAGGGAGGATATCTCCCCTCTACTTAAGTCATAAAGTTGGCATTAGTAATTAAATCCTCAATTGCTTTACTAGAAGCATGCTGACCTCGTCATATTGACAAGGATAGGGAGGTTTCTGTCAGATTTTATTAGCACCAAAGCCGCCACTCTCATTAAATGCTTCATGAAGTTTTGCTTGACCGTCTAGGTCATTGAGAACATCATCATAGAAACTGTGCAGAGGACTCCAGCACAGGCAGAGAGTTGTGGAAGGACAGTGCTGATCCATCTGGTCCAGTGAACACAGACACAGATAACATCTATTATCTTTCTATCTATCTCTTCCACTTTCCTTCTCTCTCTCTCTCTCTCTCTCTCTCTCTCTCTCTCTACTCTGCTCTTGAAGCTGTTTTGTGAGCACAAAGAACATAGCAGTTAAAGACGCATGTTGCAGGTAAGGTTGTGTCTGGTCTGTGTCTGATGGCTGTTTTTCTCCCATTATGCAAGAACATGTCACATACAGAATTGTTAACACTTTACCATTTTCATGGCCTGTCAGCATGAGATTATATGTCACAGTTTCTACATTTTTCTTTTAAAGTTCCGAACACGTAGATGCCTGGGCTTGAGTAGTTGTCAGATCCTAAACACCAGTTTGCCAAACTGTTTTCCAACAGGTGTTCCTCCAAGTTCACTTGGGCCTCTGAATTCTCCCGATAATGCTCCCACATTCCCGGCGCCCACTGAAGTATCCATTTACATCTCCAAGCACACACACACACACACAGAGACACACACACACACACACACACACACTGCGTTGTGTCTCGTGCGTTTATGGGCAGATGCAAAATGGGCCACCCTCTAAACGCTGACGCCCATGCTCAAAACGCCCATGCTAGCACAAAAGACCGATCTGCTGAGCGCTGTCAGACACGCGGCGTCCTCCCTGATACAGTGCCTTTCTAATGTATGCTATCAGTCACTGTGGAGAGATAGATTGGCTGAAGGGAGGTTTATTCATGAGGTGATATCATGCCAGTTATTTATTTTTTTCTTCTTGCCTTTGTGTTGAAAGTAGATAGCTCTCTGCACATTATGAGTATAATAGAGTGTGCACTGTCTTCATACACAAACACATTGTTCCAGTCATTTCTTCTTGTGGGTGGGGAAGCCAGGCTTTCCTTTCAACTGGATTATACTTGAATCAGCACACCCCTCTGAAGTCTAGATTGCCTACCGTTTATTAACCGAGAGTTGTTCTTTCAACGTGTGTTGCTTTTGCTCCTTTTTCAAAGTAAGATGCAAACATCTTACAAACAAACAAGTGACAGAGATTTAGATGTCCTTCACTTAGGTGCAGCCTCTCAACTGCACTGCTTGCCTTGCAAGAAATTAGCATATAATCAGACTTGGCTAGCATGGGGAGAAGTTGTGGGGAAAGCAATTAAACCGCAGCGACTGAATACATTTGAATGTCCTTAAGAGGAGATTTATTCACATATTCCGCTGTTGTCCCTGGTACTCCGAGTGGTGCCCAACTCCCAGGGATACGGAGCCACTCTGACTCATGAATTTTGAATCGTTTGCAAAGCGTGTGAATGGACACTGGCTCATTAAGGTGCTTGGCTAGAGGATATAGTCGATATATAGCACTCGTTTAGTAACGCTAGCGCGCTACCAAACACACTACCCTTATTACTATCTTTATGTAGTCCAGTTATCATTTCCAGGTGAGGCAGGGGTGCCGATATTCTGTTAGTGACAGAGCTTACTGCATGCCCCGTTTTGCAAAGCTGCTTATTTTGGTAGCTGCGACAGGGCCCCTGTGGAGAAATGTTCTGTATAGACACCGTCCACCGTTCACGACCAGTGCCCTCAGATTATATTCCACAGGAATGCAGCAACCAGAAATATGATTTCCCTCCCTCCTCTCCTGGTCAAATTTGCTCTGTTGAGCAGCTTTAGCTTTTTTCGTGTCCCTGTCCTGTGCCACTGACACCTTGGCTTATAGGCCAGGTCCATTTTAGCTCCGTTCACCAGACCCTGAGCTTTTGGGAAATTGGCCAACTACTGCTTTTTTACCTCGTAAGACATTTTTGGAAGTTAAGAGGAAAATGAGGAGCCTGGCCTCTTTGCAATGCCGCAGTGGGGGCTCCAAATGTATGTGTGCCCCTTTAATTAACGTTGAATTGGATTGATGTAAGCAATGAACCCTGGGGCCTGGATTGCAGTGGGCTAACTCAGTCAGTAGTGGATGGCTTTTATAGCACTGGGGATCGCAGGGTGAATCCCTGCTGAGAGTAATTGTGGATGAATTGGCCTCGCTGGTTTGTAAATTCCTTCGAACAAAAGCGTTCTCTAAATACATTAGTGTAACTTAAATCTTCCTCTTTGTTAGAGGTGTTGAGGGAGAAAATATTCCCCCTGGTCCACTCTGAAGATTCCAGTCAAGAATTATTATCTGACTTTACACGCGTTTAGTGATGTTTCACGCAGGAAGTGAGAGACGGTCTGATGGGAGAGATGTCAAGTGAAGCCGCGACTCAGTGGTGATGACACTTCACACGTAACCCTCTGGGCTCGTCGTCTTTAATCAGCTATAGAATGTTGGGGGTGGCGAGTTCCCCGGCCCTGAGGGGGGGCAAAGACTGCTGTGCGTTGCTGCTGCTTCACCGTGTGTAGCCTAGAGAATCAATTAAAAGCTCAGGCAGACTAGCCCCATCCACGCTACACTGACCACTCACCTCTCCCCCTGCTCCGGCCTTTAGCTTCTCCACCTCCTTCAGGGCATCCATCCGTCTCTCTCTCGACCACCCCCCCCTCCCCCTTCCCCCCTCAATGTGTTTTACTCCTCAATCACAAGCCCTTATCTGCCCTCTGCTTGTTGTGTCCAACAAAAGCCTGCATGGGTGGGTGATTTGGGTTGTGGGGAGGTGCGGGTGTCGGTAAAATACCTGAGAGGCAGCCATGGGTCATGCTATAATGAGACGTTCCCTGGAGGGGCTAAAAGTGTTGTGGTCAGTTCAGCTTGGCCCGGCTCTGCGTCACCCCGCGGTTAGAAAGGTAAGGTTAGAAAGGCCGGCTGGGCGCGCGGATGCTAAAAGAGGCCCTGCTGCCACCAGTGGGCTTTATGTTTAGATCCTCTTCCTCTTTTAGGAATCACCGTGAGGCATGTGGGACATTCCACCCTCCGAGTGACAGCTCCACATAGCACACAAATACACACACACACACACACAGTCACACACACACATGCATCTCCCGCATACCTGAATACAGTTGGAGCATTGTACACTCTCTCAGAAGCGGGTTTTCTTCAAAAAACACAAAACTAGGTTGCTGCGGAGGTATTCAAAAGCACAAAGGTTGTTGCTTGTTAGAGTCACAACATGATAGATACGCTCTTAAAAAGGCATCTCTCATAATCACTAGATCAAGAGGAAATGTTTACTCTGGAGGTATTATGGTAGTGAGTTTGTTGTTTTTGGGGGATGAAAAAGCTTGGGGGGAAAATGCGCTCACGGTTTCTCAGACATCAATGCAGTATTGACTCTTTGACATCAACAATGTGAAGCAGCTCTCTCACAACTGTTTATGCTGGATGCTTTGTAGTGCGGGTTTGTGGTGACTTGTACTGTACATGGGGACTCATCATGACTGTAACTTTAGTACAAAATAAGGCAGCAAACTTCTACAAAAGCCGTCTTTGCTGTTTGTGTGTCACGCTGAAAAGCCCGCAAGCTTCTAAATCCTCTCGCAGTGTGAGATACTTTCATGTCCTGAAATGTGTGATGACTGCTGACATCGGTTGTGTCATCTTTCAGTATCCAGTGTCCAAGCCATATTTCTCCTCTCTCTTGCTCTCCCTCCCTCCCTTCCTCTCTTCCTCCCTCTTCCTTCTCTTCTTCCCTCTCTCCCTCCTTCTTCCTTCTTTTCCTCTCTTTCTCCCTCTCTCCCTCCTTCTCCTTCCCTCCTCCCCACCCCCTTATATGCACTCCCTAGCATAAGTTGTCTAGCCGTAGGTTCATGTTCAGTTCAGCGTTTTAATGTGGCTGAGCAGGAATAGCAGCCTCGCAGTCAAAAGCTGAAAATGCAAAAGTTTCAAATGCTCACTTAAGCGGAATTCCGATTGCTCATGGGCCCCACAGAAGACACCAGATTCATCGCCTCTTGTCCGTTTGTCGTCACTCAATTGTGTTTTATTTGGTGAAGCAGTCCACATCTCCTTTCTGGCAAAATAAACTCAAAACCAGGATGATACATGCAGGATAGGCTATAATTAGGGTATGATTAGGGTGTTTGCCCAGTATTGTGGAAATAATGACTTCATAAATAAGTGATGTATTTCTGTCTCACGGTAAGCTATGCTATACTGTATGCTATTTTCTCCTGTGCTCCTGCAGCTCAGCTACAGCACATCTGCAGTACACAGTGCAACTTTGTAATGCATTCGCTAAGTCACTTATACAAAAAGATACAAATGAATGCATTTAGTACAGAACATGTGTAAGGGCCATATAGCCAGCTTAGTTAGTGGACCCTTTAGGACTGTTTTCTCAGTTGAGAAAGGGTGGAGGTGTGTGTAGTAGGGATGGTGTCTTTTTGCGACAGAAGTGGTCATAAGTTGGAATTCACCTTGAACCTTTATAGCCCTGCCACCCCAAATGAAGAACTCTTTTTCAAAATTCTATAAATCCATTTTTGAAAACGTTAATAAGTCATTAATAGGTCAATAATTTAATTGTGTGCAGTAATTTCCTATGCATTAGCCACATTGTGTATAAACCGCAGGACAGTGTTTTATGCAAGTTAAAAAAAACAAAAAGCATATTAATACCATATTAACTGTCCCTGTATACTATGTATACAGCTATGTATTAACCTCATAGCTGAAGAAATTTTGTATGTATAAACCTCGGGTAAAAGTTGGGAAATTACGGTATTTCAGGTAATATCAATAAAAGTACAGTTGTGTTGTTTTGATTCAGAAAATATAAATAAAATAGCAATAACCCAATCACAGTTCCTTCTATAAGCTCTTCAAATGTTTCATTTATTAGATTCTATTCTTGCATTGAACATTGAATATGACAGTTTTTCACTTCCATTGAGTGTCGAATATGACACAGTTTTTTTTTACAGTGCTCGTGACGGAGTACTGTAACAGAGGTAGTAGAAAACATGAGTTCATTTCCAGAGCATATAAAAAAAAGTGGCAGCTGTTCGGCTGTGAATTGGTGCTGAAAACAAACTTTGCATCTGTCAGCAAGTATCGCCATGGTAATTACTTGTTTTCCTGAGCTTTGCTGAAAAGCACTGCCAAAAAATGGCAAAAAAAAAAAAAAACTACTACAATATTTCTCCCAGTGAGTTTGAACTGATTCTCTCCTATGACATGCAAACTTCCTCTCCTCTAATATTACCCACTCTTATAATGTGTCACATCTTGTTTCATCTTCTCGGAGGCAACAAATTCCAAAATCTCAGACCACACCACATAGGCACAGCTGGATGTGGCCTGCGGTGTTATTGAACAGGCCGCTGATTCATCAGAGAGCTAGCCAGTCAAAGAGCCCATTTCGTCTCATCTTCATCTTAGCCCCCCCCCCCCCCCCCCCCGCACCATGAAGACACCTGTCCCATCTGCAGATCTCTGCTATGTGCAACTGTCACCACTCTCTGTCAAAGCTCATAGACCCTTACTCTGGCACCCAGTGATCATTTACACGGTCAGCCCCCCCCCCCCCCCACACACACACACACACACACACACACACACACCTCTGTGCTGGACATGGCTATAGGATTTATTGGGTATTGGGCCCTGCTTCACCCCTTATAAGTCTCAGACGTACAGACCAAGACAAGCACATACTGTAGCTGAAACATGTTCTTCTGATGGTTATCTGTGTGGTCAATGAATCAACACGAATAGCACAGGTATGTTTGTTGAGGCTATGGATTCTACTCCCCCCAGTGGATCAAAGACCCATTCAAAGCAGCTTAATACTTTTTAATCCATTTTCTTTTTTTAAAAAAAGAATAAAGGAAGATCAGACATTTGAGTCTCTCCTTGCCTCTGGCATTTTCAGTAGACAGTGTTGGTAATGCATTGATAATGGCAGGCTTTGTGAGGCTGTCGGGGGCTCTGACCTGAGTGAGACAAGGTGGTTGAGCGACTTATTTTTGTGTGCATGTGTGTGCGTTTGTGAGTGTGGGTGTGCATATGTGTGTGTGCGCATATACAGTATGTGTGTGTGTGTGTGTGTGTGTGTGTGTGTGTGTGTGTGTGTGTGTGTGTGTGTGTGGGAGGAGATAATGTCATATCTGGCAGATCAGATCATCTCTGGCCTGAGTGCCTTGTGCTTGTGCTTGACTGGTGCCTGACTCAGACCACGCATGATGAGGTGAAGAGGCCACACACACCCAGAGGGCAGCTCAGCTCTTCTCTTCTCCTCCGCTCGCCTCCCTTTCTTCCTCTCCTCTCTCCCCTTACCTCTTTAACTCCTGCGTTTTTATCAGATTCACCCGTCCATCCGGGCAGGCCCTGTCTCCCCGGGCAGAGGCATGACGGAAAGCCTCTGGCCATCTCAGCTCCTCATCTCCAGCGGAGATTAAGACTGATGTGAACGTTGAACAAAAACCACCTGCTGAAAACGCCGGCAGTAAATCTACCCCTCCTCCTCCTCCTCCTCCTCCTCCTCCTCCTCCTCTTCCCCCTCCTCCCTTCCCTCTCCACTGAACAGTTTCTTATTTTCTCTCTCTCTACAGAACAACACATCATGGAGGCCTGACAGTTGCCAAGACTGCACCTGCTACAGTGACATCGTTATATGCAAGCCGCTGCGCTGCCAGAACCCAAAGTGTGACTTCCAGAGGGTAAGAGCCTTTTATTAGAACCATTAGAACCGGAGGAAGTGTCGGACATTCTTATTGACTGAAACATTAAAGAATAGGATGAAAGACTGATGAGTACAGTATATGACAGTGTGGTGGACAGACTGCCTCTGTCTTTCCTTCTGTTCTTTGCAGTTTGACAGCTTTCCACTGTGTTACTTTCATTTGGCGTTTTTAATCAGTAAGGCATTGCTGAGCAAAGACAACAATCAGTGCCCCGTTGCATCTGCTTCTCTGCGCTGTAATTGGACCACAATCAAACCGCTGATGAAATGTTCATTAGCTCTCACTCGTCGACCGCTCATATAATCATCCTGCTGCGCTTAAAGTTTTATTCGTCGCCGTCATGTTTACGAGGCTGGTGTAAAATGAATGGTTTCTGTCTACCTGCTGTTTACCTGACCCCAGTTTCACGGGGGCTAGACGCGACTTCAGCACTTCAAGTACGTCTGAAGTCGACTCATCTAACTTTTTTGCATTGAGTGTGCTGAAAAAGCACATTATTCCCCATGATTGTCCCCATATTGTTAAACGCAATAGGACGTTCTTTTTTTTATATACCTCTGGCACTGTGAGACGAGTCTGACCCTGTCTGCCCAGGAAGCTCTTGGTCTGAATGTCCCTTCCTCCCCGTGAGAATGAGTGGCCTGTGCTTGTGAATGTGTTTCCAGGGAGAGCGCTTGAGAATACCACCCAGCCAGTGTTGCCCTGAGTGTTTCCCACAGTCCGCCGCCTCTTGTCAGCATGAAGGAGCCATCTACGGGGTAAGAGACTCTCCCTCCAACAAGGCTCGCCTGAAAGGCAGATGACACACACACACACACACACACACACACACACACACACACACACACACACACACACACACACACACACACACAGACCCCACTTCCACCTCCCCCATCTCTGTCTGGCAGGCCTGGCTGTTGCATTGGCTAGTAGTAGGCCTGCTGTCTCTCTCTCCTCTCCTCTCTCCTCTCTTTCTCCTTCTCCAGCCCGACACACAATTGTTGTCTTGTTAACTTCCACTTTTCGCCCGCTGAGCCGTGCTGTGCTGAGGAGGGGGGGCTGTCACCGCTGCCACCGCTGTTTAAGATTCGGCCGGTGTAGCTGTCGGCTCAAGTGGCTTTTTGCGTGCTTGAATCAGGACGCTTTTCAGACGTGGAGCCCCGGGGTCTTGAGGGGCCAGGGCCCCGCTGAAATGAGCCTCACATAGTTAAGCAGAGGGCCTGACTGATGGAGCAGTTAGGGCAGTGGAGGACCACCTCATCTATCTGGCATTGGAGGACTGAAGAAGAGCTGAGGGCTTTGGGAAATACAGGCCATGGGGAGGGGGTGGGGGGGTGCTGATCTTAGAGTAAACATCACTTTTTTCCCATAATCCTGTCCTCTCTCTCTCTCTCCCTCTCTCTCTCTCTGCTCTTTTTCGCTCTCTTTTTCTCTCTTCTCTTTCTCCCTCTCTCTCTCTCTCTCTCTCTCTCTCCCTCCTCTCCTTTCCCACAGCACGACAGCCAGTGGAATGGCTCCAAGTGCTCCGTCTGCGTCTGTTCTCAAGGGAAAGTGTCCTGTGGCCCGCCGCCCTGCCCTGCCCTGAGCTGCGGCCCCGACCAGAGCCCCTTCGTGCCGACCGGGGAGTGCTGCCCCAAGTGTGCCCGCCACGGAGGTAGGGGAGCCGGTGCCGTCCTGGCAGACTTTGCTGGCCAGGAGGGATAAAAGCAGATGCTCCAGCACTGCACCAGCATTAATCAACTGCACATGATAAATCTGTTTGGGAGAATTGAGCATTATTAGTTATGCATGAAGATTGGACTTAGTCGTGTGGATGTTGTTTTTTTTTATATATAACTTTGCTGGCACTCTTGCTATTTTTACATCCTGTTTCCCCCCAAAAAAATTGGATGAATTTCAGTTTGTATCAAGGTCAGATACAGTGGGATGTTGGTTAAGAAAAGCACAAATACACACACACACTTTGTATTTCTATGTACAGTATGCTTATTAAGTATGTTTATTATAGCACAAACCTGAATGCTACTATAGGTAATAAGGTAATGTATGTTAATTATACAGAGAAGGACACAAACAAGGCAAATATAAGGAAAAAATAGGTCACACCATAGGACAGTTATGCGCCAGAAATAAAATAAAAAAAGAGCGGTTTTGACAGGAGTGGGAGCTCTGGAAGTTTGCAGCTTCTCTAACACCTTCCGCTTCCTCTCACCTGTCACTTGGCCTCACAGGCTCCACACATTGTCACTCTCAGCAGTGACATCCGCAAAAAAACAACAACAACATCGTATTTGGACAAGTGTCAAGATAAGTGGAGTCAGGGCTTTTAGAGGGTGAGGAGAGGACACCCGCACTCTCCTCCCCCACATATCCCGGTGACGCCGTGCCAGCGTGGTGTTTACAGCTCGCAAACTCACTGAGGCGGCGCGTGAGCGAGCAAGCAGGACATTTCCCCTGCCACCTCCACGGGCACAGTAGGCTCGGGTCGGGCGCACATCTAGCCAAGAGAACAGGGCTCTGGGATTTGAAAAAAAAAACATTAAAAAAAAGAAATAAATCAAACAAAGTGCTTCCCAGAGAACAAAGTGGAGATTTGTTTTCAGTGCAGTGATTCACAGTGCTTATTTATGACAGGGGTGCTAAGGACTCTCTAAGGGGACCACCATTACTTCAGAAAAATCAGCCAAACAAACAGAGCAATTCAGCTTTGTCATCTTTTGATGGCTGCTTATGTTGCACCCGGCCAAATGACACTCCTTGTCCCCAGCAATGTATCGAGCACAGCCATGCAGTGATTAACCTCTGTCCATCAATCAAAAAGTCACAATAGTGGCAATCATACCTTTCAAACCTTGGGTGTGTGTATGACTCCAAAGTAAGACATGAATTACTTATGGGATTGAATAAAATATGGTTCGCTATATGCTGTTATGTTAACATACAATTTGTTACATTAACATTAATGGGTGACCCCTTTCAGTGTGTTTGCGGGTGAGTGTGTCTGAGTTTGTTTTGAGTTCAGTGCTGTAGCCCTCGGGGTGTGAGGACACAGGGAGTGTTTCTGGTCAGCTGTTCTTTAATGCATGGAGCCATGCTGAGCTGAACCACGTGGGAAAACTCCTGGTGCTGTCTGTCCTTCACTGCATGCCGTTCTGTCCGCATGTAGCTTGGTGGAACTGGGAGCAACCGGGACATACAAAGTGTGTGTGTGTGTGTGTGTGTTTACATGTGTGCATGTTCAAGTGGAAGTATGTATGATGCGTTCCCGATGTCATGTTAATTGATACATTAAAGAATTGAACATAACAATAAGAGAGTTTACAGTGAGGTTGTACTAATTAATTCCCCCCTGCAGCCTCTCATCCTTTTTTCAACATACAACTTAGAGCTGGCCTTCTTACCCTGTCCCTATGTGGTCCCATCTGAGTAGAGGTTCTCTAATCTCTCTCTCTCTCTCTCTCTGTCTTTCTCTCTCCATCCCTCTTTCTCTTACCCCACTATCTTCCTCTCTGTTTTCTTCCACACCCTGTCTTCCTCTCCCCTTCCTGCTCTCATTATAACCACCCCTTCTTCTCTCTCTCTCTACTCTCCTCTCTCTCTCACTCACACACAGCACACACAACACACACACACACACACACACAACACACACACACACACACACACACACACACACACACACACACACACACTCTCTCTCTCTTTACTTCTCTCTCCCTCACCCCCTCTTTCCTCACTCTTTTTCCTGCATCTCCTTCATTCTACCTCTCTCTATCTCCCCTCAATCCTCTATCCCTCTCTTCGCTCTCAGCGTCGTGCCCGTGGGAGGGGGGGTGGAGTACAGGGATGGGGAGGAGTGGAGACCCGGGCCCTGCTCCACCTGCCAATGCCTCTCTGGACGTGTCCAGTGCTCCACGGCTGAGTGCCAGCCCAATCACCTGCAAGCTGGTCAGTTTGTCCGACACACACACACACACACACACACACACACACACACACACACATACACTTTCACACTCTCACGCACACACGCACGCACAGACACACACACAGACACACACACAGACACACACACACACAAACACACATACAAACACACACACACACCACACACACACACACTCACTTACCTACACACAGACACACAGGCACACACACACAGACGCACACACCTTCACACACACATACCACACACCCCTCTGAGCATTAGTGCTCCGATACTCTTAGGCTCTTAGGAAGTGCCCGTTCAAGGCAGCACTAACAGAGCTCTAGCTCAAACGGTGCTCGTGGGGGTTGTTTTCATTCTGCCATTTTCACGCTTGGCCATGCCCGTCTAATGCCCGTCTAATTCCCGCAGAGTGAGAACCTGGTGATCCAGCCTGGACAGTGCTGCCCGCAGTGTGTGCCCAACCCGTGCCTGGCGTCGGGGAAGGAGTATAAGGTAACCTTGGCCAAAACCTGGCAGAATGGGAGAGTGGGCGAGTAGGCATGTGTGTTTTTTCTCAAAGAGGGGTAGGAATGTGAGGAGGGGGTATGAGTAAAGTGCTGAAGGTCATATGGTCATATATGTGTGCGTGTGTGTGTTTGTGTTTGTGTGTGTGTTTATATTTGTACAAGTGTGTGTGGGTGCAATAGAGAAAAGAGAGAGCAGGAAGTGACCTCATCGTTCTCTTTGTTCCTGGGTAAAGTAGGGTGTCTTTGATCTGCCTGACACTCCTGACTGCACTCCTCTCCTTCTGCCATCCCCTCCCCTCTTCTGCTACACACACACACACACACACACACACACACACACACACACACACACACACACACACAT